>NC_136009.1:29975314-30052814 GCF_048128805.1 Centroberyx gerrardi
CTGTGTGTGTGTGCGTGTGAAAAATAGAATTAGGCCTCCTGGAGCCCCTGGCAGCAGCCGAGGAGAAAATAGCTCACACACACACACACACACACACACACACACACACACACACACACACACACACACACACACACTCCCCTCCAGTCTACATCTGGTGGGTCTTTTCATTTAGCTGTCAGCAGGTTTCAATTTCCCTCTGATATATAACAGTATATTATATTGTATATGATGAAGATGAAGAGGATGAAGATGTTTTGTCTGTCACCTTCTGACATTTCACATGAAACTTCATTACCCATCAGCCCCGGCTCACATCTCCACTGTTACTGGACAAAGTAATAACTAGAGCAGATATAATGACAGAATGAAGCTTTTTGTTTTCTGCTTTTTCAGAATGGATTTATGGATTTTTAAGGAAAAGGATTTTATTTTATTACTTTTATTGTAAATGTGTTAAGAACAGTGAAAAAAAGTAATAAAAGTAATACATATTTAATAGTCCAATATTTATCACTATTATTATTATTATTATTATTATTATTATACACTGTGTGTGTGTGTGTGTGTGTGTGTCTCTATTCTCAGCCTCAGTAGTAAAATGTGTCAGACGTCCGGTGATTTGATTTCAGCATGAGGGGAAAACCGTGCAACTGGAAGTTTTAGGTCATGGAAGAGCTTTGAGTTGTTGACCTCTCCCTCTGACCTCTGACCCCTGACCTCTGACCTCTGACCTCTGCTGAACCTGGACATACAGTAGATCTCATGTATCTCACAAACATTGTTGTGTTTTTTTTCCAAATGCACTGAACTTCCTGATGTGCTGCCTGCTCTGCTCAGTCTTCTGAATCAGAATCAGCTGCAGCAGCAGGATGAGCCTCAGTGTCTGGATCAGTGGTTCTCAACCTGCGGGTCGGGACCCCCCAGGGGGTCGCGAGATAATTTTGGGGGGTCCTGAGATGATTTATGGGATAGGAAAAATAAATCTACTACACTGATTTGTTATCGTGTCTATTTTTTTTAGCTTTTTCTCTCATTTTTACATTTTCCAAGTGAAATATTAAATGGTTTTAAGCCTTCAGGCCTCTGCTTATTAATCAAATGAAAGATCAGCAGCATTACAAGCTACCGACAGTAAGGAGGTCAGGGGTCAGAGGTCACGGCAGCCTGACAGATGGAGCAGATCTTCCTGTCAGGTAAAGCTGAGGCTCATTCTTCTTCTGTGGTTTTCTCTCAGGTGTAAGCTGGGTTTCTTCAACCTGGACCCCAGCAACCCGGCGGGCTGCACCCCCTGCTTCTGCTTCCAGCACTCGTCAGTCTGCGACAGCGCCGACGGCTTCAGCCTGCACAGCGTCAGCTCCGCCTTCCACACAGGTGACACACACACACACACACACACACTGTCAGCTCTGCCTTCCACACAGGTGACACACACACACACACACACACACACACACACACCGCCGCTGAGGAACACTAACAGGTCTAAAGAGACGGAGCACATCACCTGTCCTGCTGTCCTCACACTGGCTGCCTGTACATTTTAAAATTGATTGCAAAATTTTACTTGACTTTATTTTACCCTGACTACATTTTAGATTTTTTAATTCCTCATGATTGTAAGTTCAGGTTTTTTTATTCACAGTCTGTCTCAGAGGACTGTACAGAGAACGAGCCTGACTAGATCTGACTGATCAATCAGCTGTAGAACAGAATGATACAGAACAAACAGGAAACACACAAAAGCAGATTGTAACCTGAAGTCTGCAGGACAGTCTCTTCTAGTTGTTGTGAAGAGTGGAGCGAACCCTAACCTGCTGTCAGGCCCTGAAACTGGACTGAGCTCAGATCAGCTGAGTCTGTAGCTACTGAACGCTATTAAAGCTATTCTAGTTACCTGAGCTGCTTAGTGCTGAAACTAGTTTAAAATAAACAGAAAACATGTTTAGTGTCTGAAAACACTTTTCCCACCGTGTCTCTTCCTGTTGAGTTTGTCAGGGAGGCCAAGCGTCCGTCACACCTGTAGATGATGCAGTTTTAAAGTTAAATTAAATCAAAGTTTAAATTCCCAATGTGTGTGTTGGAGGAGGCGGTGTGTTTGGTTAACTGGAGAATCTCACTGTGTTTTAAACAGCAGTTAGAACTGTCTGAGCGGCTTCAGTTCCCAAACATCAGGGAGTGTTTAGAGGTGATTTAGATTAACTAGGTGATCTAAAAGTGTTGTAACCTATGTGTGTGTGTGTGTGTGTGTGTGTGTGTGTGTGTGTGTGTGTGTGGTCAGGTGATGAGCAGTGGACCGGGCAGCAGCGGGATGGCTCCAGTGTCCCGGTCCAGTGGTCGCCCAGCGGACAGGAGATCTCCCTCATCTCCGAAGACTACTTCCCCATGTACTTCATCGCTCCAGGTACACACACACACACACACACACACACACACACACACACACACATTCGGTATCAATGATGATACAATCTGTATCAAGTCACTTCTTAAAACCTATTTTTATGTAAAGGCCTTCTCTTAGTGCTTATTTTTAACTTATTTTATTCTGTTTTAGGTATTTTAATTTGTTTTATTATTTATTGTATTCCATTTCATTGCATTCCTTCTTTTAGATGGTGGTTTCTAATTTTTTTTTTATCTCTTTTGATGTTCTATTGACTTTTTAAACAATTTTTCTTGTAAAGCACGTTGTAACTCAGTTTTGAAAAGTGCTATATAAATAAAGTTTATTATTATCAACACACACACTGACACCATATTGGTAGGAAATGCACGTGACACCATGGGAACATTCTGAATATGAAGGTGATGTGACGTTGCATCATGGGTAATGTTCCTGACACAGAGAAGTTCCTGGGGAACCAGCTGCTGAGTTACGGTCAGAACCTGAGCCTGAGCTTCAGGGTGGACCGCCGCGACACCCGGCTCTCCGCCGAGGACCTGGTGCTGGAGGGCGCCGGCCTGCGGGTCGCCGTGCCGCTCATCGCCCAGGGCAACGCCTATCCCAGCGAGAACACGCAGACATACGTGTTCAGGTACGACCAATCAGCAGCTGAGTCACGTTTCACCGTGATGAGCTCACCGTGTTTATTCAAAACAGATCCAAACTCATTATTATTATCAACTATGTGGTTTTGTTGGTCTTAGTTACTGTAATTACTGCTGTTAATCTATTAATCTGGTTCAGGTAGACTAACTGCCTGAGTCGATCTGGTTCAGGTAGACTAACTGCCTGAGTCGATCTGGTTCAGGTAGACTAACTGCCTGAGTTGATCTGGTTCAGGTAGACTAACTGCCGGAGTTGATCTGGTTCAGGTAGACTAACTGCCTGAGTTGATCTGGTTCAGGTAGACTAACTGCTGGTTTTGGTCTGTGGGTCTCCAGGCTTCATGACAGTACAGATTATCCCTGGCGGCCGACCATCAGCCACTCCGACTTCCAGAAACTTCTCCACAACCTGACCGCCATCAAGATCCGCGGCACCTACAGCGAGAGGAGTACGCAACACACACACACACACACACACACACACACATGCACACACATAATGCCTGGATCCTAGTCAGTTGTGATGGTCAGTCTGTTAACTACAAACCTGCCTGACTGACAGTAAACTGGGTTTTCCCTCCATGTTGAAAAGGTTAAAGGTCGTCATCGCTTCATAACTCAGAGACTTGGGGAGCAAATTTTTCTCAGACTTTTCGACTTTGAATGTTGTTAGTAGTAGTTAAGTTAAGCTAAGTTAAGAAATTAGTTTTTCTGATATATTCAATAACATGTGAATGCAGGAATACTACTGCATGCTATTCTATTCTAAACCAGCCACTGTGGCCGGTGTCCAGTCAGAACAGCCATGTGTCCACTGTGTCTCCACTGTCTCTCCACTGTGTCCCCACTGTGTTTCCACTGTGTCCCCACTGTCTCTCCACTGTCTCTCCACTGTGTCCCCACTGTGTTTCCACTGTGTCCCCACTGTCTCTCCACTGTCTCTCCACTGTCTCTCCACTGTCTCTCCACTGTGTCCCCACTGTCTCTCCACTGTCTCTCCACTGTGTCCCCACTGTCTCTCCACTGTGTCCCCACTGTGTTTCCACTGTGTCCCCACTGTCTCTCCACTGTCTCTCCACTGTGTCCCCACTGTGTCCCCACTGTGTCCCCACTGTGTCTCCACTGTGTCTCCACTGTGTCTCCACTGTGTCTCCACTGTGTTTCCACTGTGTTTCCACTGTGTCTCCACTGTCTCTCCACTGTGTCTCCACTGTGTCTCCACTGTGTCTCCACTGTCTCTCCACTGTGTCTCCACTGTGTCTCCACTGTCTCTCCACTGTCTCTCCACTGTGTCCCCACTGTGTCTCCACTGTGTCTCCACTGTGTCCCCACTGTGTCCCCACTGTGTCCCCACTGTGTCTCCACTGTGTCTCCACTGTGTCTCCACTGTGTCTCCACTGTGTTTCCACTGTGTCTCCACTGTGTTTCCACTGTGTCTCCACTGTGTCTCCACTGTGTTTCCACTGTGTCTCCACTGTGTCTCCACTGTCTCTCCACTGTCTCTCCACTGTGTCCCCACTGTGTCTCCACTGTCTCTCCACTGTCTCTCCACTGCGTCTCCACTGCGTCCCCACTGTGTCTCCACTGCATCCCCACTGCGTCTCCGCTGTGTCCCCACTGTGTCTCCACTGTGTCCCCACTGTCTCTCCACTGTGTTTCCACTGCCTCTCCACTGCGTCTCCACTGTCTCTCCACTGTGTCTCTCCACTGTCTCCACTGTGTTTCCACTGCCTCTCCACTGTGTCTCCACTGTGTTTCCACTGCGTCTCCACTGCGTCTCCACTGTCTCTCCACTGTGTCTCCACTGTGTCTCCACTGTGTCTCCACTGTGTTTCCACTGCGTCTCCACTGCGTCTCCACTGTCTCTCCACTGTGTTTCCACTGCCTCTCCACTGTCTCTCCACTGTCTCTCCACTGTGTCTCTCCACTGTCTCCACTGTGTTTCCACTGCCTCTCCACTGCGTCTCCACTGTCTCTCCACTGTGTCCCCACTGTGTCTCTCCACTGTCTCCACTGTTTCCACTGCCTCTCCACTGTGTCTCTACTGTGTCTCCACTGTGTCTCCACTGTGTCTCCACTGTCTCTCCACTGTGTCTCCACTGTGTCTCCACTGTGTTTCCACTGCGTCTCCACTGCGTCTCCACTGTCTCTCCACTGTGTTTCCACTGCCTCTCCACTGTCTCTCCACTGTCTCTCCACTGTCTCTCCACTGTGTCTCTCCACTGTGTTTCCACTGCCTCTCCACTGCGTCTCCACTGTCTCTCCACTGTGTCCCCACTGTGTCTCTCCACTGTCTCCACTGTGTTTCCACTGCCTCTCCACTGTGTCTCTACTGTGTCTCCACTGTGTCTCCACTGTCTCTCCACTGTCTCTCCACTGTGTCCCCACTGCCTCTCCACTGTGTTTCCACTGCCTCTCCACTGTGTCTCCACTGTGTCTCCACTGTGTCTCCACTGTGTCCCCACTGCGTCTCCACTGTGTCCCCACTGCCTCTCCACTGTGTTTCCACTGCCTCTCCACTGCCTCTCCACTGTGTCCCCACTGTGTCTCCACTGTCTCTCCACTGTGTCTCCACTGTCTCTCCACTGTGTCCCCACTGTCTCTCCACTGTGTCTCCACTGTCTCTCCACTGTCTCCCCACTGTGTCTCCACTGTGTCTCCACTGTGTCTCCACTGTCTCTCCGCTGTCTCCCCACTGTGTCTCTACTGTGTCTCTACTGTGTCTCCGCTGTCTCTCCACTGTGTCTCCACTGTGTCTCTACTGTGTCTCTACTGTCTCTCCACTGTGTTTCTCCACTGTCCCCACTGTGTCCCCACTGTGTCTCTACTGTGTCTCTACTGTGTCTCCACTGTGTCTCCACTGTAAGTGGAAGGAGACAGAGGCAGACAGAGTGAATGAAGAGTTTCAGTCCAGATCAGAAACTGGACTCTCAGTAAAACTCAGTCTGTGAAACTTTCCTGTACTCTGTGATTGAAGTGAGTCTCTCCCCCCCCTCCTCCCCCCCAGGTGCCGGTTACCTGGACGACGTCTCCTTGGTGACGGCGCGGCGGGGCCCCGGGACCCCGGCCCGCTGGGTGGAGCAGTGCACCTGTCCTCAGGGTTACCAGGGGCAACACTGTGAGCAGTGCACCCTGGGATACCGCCGCGCCCGGCCGGAGCTCGGAGCCTTCAGCTCCTGTGAGCCGTGCAACTGCAACGGGCACAGTGACTCCTGCCACCCCACCACAGGTCTGCTTACTGACTGCTTACTGACTGCTTACTGACTGCTTACTGACTGACTGCTTACTGACTACAGTGACTCCTGCCACCCCACCACAGGTCTGCTTACTGACTGCTTACTGACTGCTTACTGACTGACTGCTTACTGACTACAGTGACTCCTGCCACCCCACCACAGGTCTGCTTACTGACTGCTTACTGACTGACTGGTTTACAGTTTGGTTTACTGACTGGTTTACTGACTGACTGAATGGTTAATTGGTTTTCTGAATATTTAATTTGATCCATGCAGTTTCAGTTTTTCTGAATATTTTCTAATTCATGCTTAAAGAAACAACTGAACATGTTCCCTTCAGAAAATACTGCAATAATCAATATATTGATAGAGATATTTCTCTGTTCAGTCCCAGTATCAGAAACAGACTGAACTGCAGGTTATTCTGGGGTTTGTCTGCAGGACAGACGCCGCCCCCTGCAGGCTGCAGGACACACTGCAGCTGCACTGCATACACTACAAGTTACTGGAGTTCTCACACTTTCTCATTTGAAGCTGATGATAAATAAACTCAAGGATGCACAGGATGGAAGGTTTATTAGGTAAAGTTTATTTATTCTCACATTGAGAAAACAGAAATGAAGGGAGAAAACACAAAGAAGAAGAAGTGTGCAGGGGAGGTTCAGTAAAGACAAAAGAAGACTGATCTAAAACCACTGAGTCACCTGGAAGGTTCCTGAGCATTTATAGGAACTGGTGATTAACTTGATTTTAATTCTGGTGTGAAGAAGATAGAAAAGAAAAAAATACACATTTGTGGAGAGAGGAGATACAAAATATCCCAATTAGCTTATGAAAATGTCACCTCAAAAAAGCAAAACAAGCCAAAATGGCATGCAAAGCTACAACTAAATACTGATTCTACAGCAGTGTAGTGAGATCCATGTGTAGAGACTTCAGGCTGCACATGCTGGTAGGCAGGACCGGAGTGGAAGTCCTGGGATATCCTGGAGAGTGTTTTCCAGACAGGGAATATCAGGGAATATCAGGGAATATCAGGGAATTCAGCTTCACTTTCCATGAATCTGGAAAGTGGTTTTCCAACTTGTTTCACACATTCACACAGTTTTAGGTCTTAGAAACGGTCCTGTAAAAGTGCTGAATGTGTGTGTGTTGCTGTGTGTCAGGAGCGTGTGAGTGCCAGCACCACACGGCCGGTCTGAGCTGTGAGCGCTGTCAGGACGGTTTCTACGGCGACTCCACCCAGGGGACGGACAGAGACTGCCAGCCCTGCCCCTGTCCCGCCGGGGCCACCTGCGCCGTCGTCCCCAAGACCAGAGAGGTGGTCTGCACCAACTGCCCCGCCGGGACCACAGGTAGGAGGGGGGGGGACCACAGGTAGGAGGGGGGGGACCACAGGTAGGAGGGGGGAGAGAGGACCACAGGTAGGAGGGGGGAGAGAGGACCACAGGTAGGAGGAGGGGTCTGTCCAGTCCAAAACCTTGTATCTCCAAAATATCAACTTTTCAGGAATAAGAAACACAGCCTTGTTTTCAGCCGGACCAGCTTGTGTTTTTCAGTTTATCCAGATGGTTTTAAAACAGTGTCATAAGACTAATGAAACATTAATAAACATTAATTATCCCATAACATAGCTTTAATAAAGTAAGGTTAGTAAGATGGGTTTATAAGGGATTTATTCATGGGTTGATTCACAGAGACACTAGAAATTAAGGGATTTTTTATGCCTTTTGTGCAGGTTTACAGGTTATTCTCCCTGAATTTTACATTAAATTAGAAAGTAAGCAGTCAAACATTAAGGGGAGTTTAAGGGGGTTTTTGATGGGGGTGAATTAATGTGAATGTAAGGTGATTTTAAGAGTTTACTGGTTCGCAGAATAAGAAACACAACCTTGTTTTCAGCTGGACCAGCTTGTGTTTTTCAGTTTATCCAGCAGGTTTTAAAATGGATTTATAAGACAAAGCATCATGGTGGAGTTTTCTCACCCTGTAGTGATATAAATGTCTCGTCCCTCTGCAGGAAAGCGCTGTGAGCTTTGTGACGACGGGTTTTTCGGCGACCCTCTGGGTCAGAACGGGCCGGTGCGCGCCTGCCGCGCTTGCAAGTGCAGCGACAACATCGACCCGAACGCCGTGGGGAACTGCGACCGCGAGACGGGCGAGTGTCTCAAGTGCATCTACAACACCGATGGCTTCTTCTGCGACCGCTGCAAGGACGGTTTCTACGGCAACGCCCTCGCCACCAACCCCGCCGACAAGTGCAAACGTAAGAGCGAGTTCAGCGGTTCTTCTTCGTGTGTTTGTGCCTGTCCTGCTGTAGTACCGAACACTGCAGAGTTCACCTGATAAGGGTTTAAAGGCCGATGCTGATGCTGTAAAAGTCTGTAAAAGCTGCAGGGAAACTTCCTGTACGGAGCTGCTGATCCACAGATTCATTAGTCTGTGGCTCAGTGGAGAGTTTAGTGTCCCATGATGGTCAAATTTAAAGAATATCGGCACAAAATCATCATATCAGCAGCGTCAATCCAAAAATATTCGGCCTTCATAAACTCATATCAGTGGAACCTGAACTGACAGATCAGAACAACGTGACGTTTCCAACAGGCCACGCCCACAGAGTGAGGCAACGTGTCAGACCTTCAGTTAAACGTTGCTTTTTCTGTGTTCTAATGATTCTCTCCTCCTCCTCTCCTCCTCCCTCTCTCTTCCTCCTCCTCCCTCTCTCTTCCTCCCTCTCTCTTCCTCCTCCTCCTCCTCCCTCTCCTCCTCTTCCTCCTCCTCCCCCTCCTCCTCCTCCCTCTCCTCCTCTTCCTCCTCCTCCCCCTCCTCCTCCTCCTCCCTCTCCTCCTCCTCCCCCTCTCTTCCTCCTCCTCCCTCTCTCTTCCTCCCTCTCTCTTCCTCCTCCTCCCTCTCTCTTCCTCCCTCTCTCTTCCTCCTCCTCCTCCTCCCTCTCCTCCTCTTCCTCCTCCTCCCCCTCCTCCTCCTCCTCCCTCTCCTCCTCTTCCTCCTCCTCCCCCTCCTCCTCCTCCTCCCTCTCCTCCTCCTCCCCCTCTCTTCCTCCTCCTCCCTCTCTCTTCCTCCCTCACTCTTCCTCCTCCTCCCTCTCCTCTCCCCCCCCTCCTCCTCCTCCTCCTCCTCCTCCTCCTCTCCCCCCCTCCTCCTCCTCCTCCCTCTCCTCCTCCTCTTCCCCCCCCCCCTCCTTCTCTTCCCCCCCCCTCCCCCTCTCCTCCTCCTCCTCCTCCCCCTCTTCCTCCCTCTCCTCTTCCTTCTCCTCCTCCTCTCTCCCCCTCCTCCTCCCTCTCCTCCTCCTCCTCCCTCTCTCTTCCTCCTCCTCCCTCTCTCCTCCCCCCCCCCTCCTCCCTCTCCTCCTCCTCCCTCTCTCCTCCTCCCTCTCCTCCTCCCTCTCCTCCTCCTCCTCCCCCTCTCTTCCTCCTCCTCCTCCCTCTCTCTTCCTCCCTCTCTCTTCCTCCTCCTCCCTCTCTCTTCCTCCCTCTCTCTTCCTCCTCCTCCTCCTCCCTCCCCCTCCTCCTCCTCCCCCTCTCTTCCTCCTCCTCCCTCTCTCTTCCTCCCTCTCTCCTCCTCCTCCTCTCCCCCCCCCCCCCTCCTCCTCCCCCTCCTCCTCCTCCTCAGCCTGCTCCTGCTCTCCGTTCGGCACGGTGGACCGGCAGACCGGCTGTTCCCAGGTGACCGGTCAGTGTCCGTGTCTCCCTCACGTCTCGGAGCGGGACTGCAGCGCCTGCCAGCCCGGCTTCTTCAACCTGCACAGCGGGACGGGCTGCGAACGGTGAGACAGGGGGAAACCGCCGCCTGCTGCTGGGTCACATCAGGAGTCTGGTTAAAGTCACTGCTCTGACAGATAAACCGTGCTTTGAGTTATCATTATTTAGCTGTTAGTTAACATGAATTAATAAACATAAGGATTAATTCACTATTTATTAGTGATCGTTACTACAAAACATAACTTCCCTGCTTCATCCAAGCTGTGGGACTCAGTCAACAACAGGCATCAGTTGCGTTCGATGGTGAAACCGAGACTTTCCATGGTCTCCGTGCCGCAGAGCAGACACACCTGGTTCCCCGGGAAGAGATCAGCAGATAATTAGAGGCCAAAGAGTAAATAAGCAGTGAGGCTGCAGGAGAAGCTCTGATCTGCAGCTTTAACTGGCAGGAATGCAGCGTCTGGTTGAAACGGAGCAGATACGATCTCAGTAGAGTCTAAAACTCACTGCTGGACCATCAGGCTGGAGGTTTGACCCAGACCCCGGCTGAAAGAGCGGACATTTTGGCTGTAGGTTGGTGAACACTAGTAGCCACTTTCCCTACGAACCAGTAATCCCTTAAATAACCTTACATTTTCATTAATTTACATAAATTCACCCCTTAATGCAAAATCCCCTTAAAATTAATTAAGGGAGTTATCAATGGGGGAGATCCCATCAAAGCCCCCTTAAACACCCCCTTGATCTTGACTCATTACTGTCTAATTGAATGATAAATTCAGGGAGACAGGAACTTGAATCCCTTATAAACCCATGATACTAACCTTACTTTTTTAAAACTGTTATTTTTAATAGATAATTAATGTTTATGTAATGAGAAATTAAGGACATTTCAGGGATAAAATTAAGGGGTTTGGTTTCATAGTGAATTTGGCAGGAAACCAACTGTCATTTGGTGTCTCATTCTATTTTGAAAATATAAAATATTTGGTTGGTAAAATAATGAAAGTGACTGTTTAGCCCTTTAGCCCTAGTCTCTACTCCAAAACACTCTGAGTTGTAGCTTGAGAAGAGTCAGCTCAGTTAACCTGAACAAACTGTTAGCTAGCTAACTAGCCGGCAAACACACTGATGTTAATGTGAACATGCTAACGCTAGCTGCTACTAGATACGTTAGCTAGTGTGCTAATCAGATGTGTTAACAACAAGACAGTGATGGTTATGGGTGTTACATCATCTGAAAGTGTGTCAGTGTCAGTATGTTCTGCACTGCTGAGCTGTCTGTAGTTTGTCCCCAAGACAAATTACATGAAGTTTGCTGTAGTTGGTGTTTAAAGTGATTCTGCTGCTTTGCTTCATGCTCCGTTTTCTCTCTCTGCGTTTCAACAGATGCAACTGTAATCCCATTGGCTCGACCAACGGCCAGTGTGACATCACCAGCGGTCAGTGCGAGTGCCAGCCCGGCGTCACCGGGCAGCACTGCGAGCGCTGTGAGGTCAACTTCTTCGGCTTCGGCTCGTCCGGCTGCAAACGTAAGACCGATCACTTCACCTCTGTTTGATCCAAGAACTGAAAGGGAAATCAAAAATGACTTATTCACCTTGCTAGCTAATTTTCCATGTCACAATATACACCTATTTAACAAAAAAAAAAAAAAAAAGTTTGTTTTCTTGTATTTTTATATCAAAGTCCCGTTACTTTTCCTTCCTGGAAAACAGAGTGTCTTTAATGGTGACCTCATGCTGCACCAGGGACGTAAATAAAAACTCTTGATAAGCGAGTCAGCAAAACGACTAAAATGTAAATTCAGGAAAATCCCTCGTCAAGACGCATGTTCCGTCACTCCCTGTTAACCGTGACCTCTGACCCCCAGCCTGCGACTGCGACCCGGAGGGCTCCCAGTCGGCTCAGTGCAAGGAGGACGGACGCTGCGAGTGTCGGCCGGGCTTCGTCGGCGCTCGATGTGACATGTGTGAGGAGAACTACTTCTACAACCGCTCCACACCGGGCTGCCAGCAGTGTCCCTCCTGCTACAGCCTGGTCAGGGACAAGGTGAGCGCCATGACACTGTCGCTGTGACACTCTGCCACCGTGACACTCTGCCGCCGTGACACTCTGCCGCCGTGACACTCTGCCGCCGTGACACTCTGCCGCCGTGACACTCTGCCGCCGTGACACTCTGCCGCCATGACACTCTGCCGCCGTGACACTCTGCCGCCATGACACTCTGCCGCCATGACACTCTGCCGCCATGACACTCTGCTGCTGTGACACTCTGCTGCCTGAACAAGGAGAGGAGGCACCTTCATTTAACAGGATCGACTCACAATGATTTACAGAAAACAAGGGACATGAAAACAAGGATAATAAAAGACGCAACAAGTACATCACAAAGTGCTAGAACCAAGGCCAGAGCTGTGTGTGTGTGTGTGTGTGTGTGTGTGTAAAAAGCAGAAACTGTGTTCAGTTTATTTGCAAAGATAAACGGAGGCAAAGTGATTAAAACACATGCAGGAAGAAAAAATTTAAATTTGTACAGATGAAATCAAGAACACAAGAGGCTCAATAAAACACTGCAGTGTTTCCCATACAGAGGCTCAGCTGTGCTGCACAGTATCGTCTCAGCCACCGCAAAATAAAGTTACGTTTTTTATTTATTTGTTTATTTTGTCAGGGATCTCAGTTAATGAGAGGAGATGCTTTGCACCAGATTCAGCTACTAGCTAATTTCCATCTGTAGTCCCTCAGGCAGGTAGACATAAAAACAGTGCAAAATACAGGAAAAATACAAAAATACAAAATCGATCTCTAATGCGCCTGATGTCACATCACATCATGTCATGTCTGTCATTTGGAGATACAGACCAGCAGCATTGTACTCAATCTGAAAGTGAAACTTAAAATTCCACAATTTGCTCCAAACTCTCATCTGTTAGTAACAGGATTTGTAAACAGTAACTTGATTCTTTTTAATCAGAGATGTGTCAAACTGCTCAACACTCAGAAAGTTAACATGAGTGCAGCAGAGACTTCATTGCATTTTGCCTCTGATCACCAGTTGATTCCTCTGGACACACTGCTGTCACTGCAGGTAAAGACAAGTCACTAATCCTAAACAACCACCAACACAGTAAACTGTCAACCTGTGGGAAACACTGCATTGCACCTCAAAATGTCGGCCATGTGTGTTATCCTCATCATCTCAGATCTACATCACATCTGCACTGGTTTGAAACCTGACTGATCAGTTGAATCCAGGTGAAAGCTTTGATCCCTTACTGATTCCACCTGATAAATCCACTTCAGTCAGGGAGATTCTGCATCACAAATGACTTCAGAAAAAGGCATAACCAGGTGTCTTAGTCCTGGAGATTTTATGGTGAAGTGCCTTTTTAATTCACCGATCAATGGTTTTGTGTGTCCAGGTGAACCAGCAGAGGCAGAAGCTTCACGACCTGCAGACTCTGATCGATAACCTGGGCTCCAGCCAGGAGACGGTCAGCGACAAAGCCTTCGAGGATCGGCTGAAGGAGGCGGAGCGAGCCATCATGGATCTGCTGGAGGAGGCCCAGACCAGCAAAGGTAACGTAACATCTACTGTACCTGATGCTGTGTTAGGACCTGAAACATCTACTGTACCTGCAGCATGTTAGGATCTGAAACATCTACTGTACCTGCTGCTGTGTTAGGACCTGAAACATCTACTGTACCTGCTGCTGTGTTAGGACCTGAAACATCTACTGTACCTGCTGCATGTTAGGATTTGAAACATCTACTGTACCTGCTGCATGTTAGGATCTGAAACATCTACTGTACCTGCTGCTGTGTTAGGATCTGAAACATCTACTGTACCTGCTGCTGTGTTAGGATCTGAAACATCTACTGTACCTACTGCATGTTAGGATCTGAAACATCTACTGTACCTGCTGCTGTGTTAGGATCTGAAACATCTACTGTACCTGCTGCTGTGTTAGGATCTGAAACATCTACTGTACCTGCTGCTGTGTTAGGATCTGAAACATCTACTGTACCTGCTGCATGTTAGGACCTGAAACATCTACTGTACCTGCTGCTGTGTTAGGATCTGAAACATCTACTGTACCTGCTGCATGTTAGGATCTGAAACATCTACTGTACCTGCTGCTGTGTTAGGATCTGAAACATCTACTGTACCTGCTGCATGTTAGGATCTGAAACATCTACTGTACCTGCTGCTGTGAAAGGATAAGAATTAATAATTGTAAAATCTTGGCATACCGGCAATATTGTTGTTCTGTCTGAACTTCATAATGTTTCCTTAAGCCTCATCAGAGAAGTTCCTGACAGCTTTTGGTAGAGTAGGCGTTGTTTTTCCAAATGCTGGGTCTCATTTTGGAACTGACCGTTGATTCCCTCTCCCCTCCCCCCTGACCTTTGACCCTGCAGATGTAGACAAGGGCCTGCTGGAGCGTCTGAACAGCATCAACAACACGCTGACCACCCAGTGGAACCGGCTGCAGAACATCCGCAACACGGTGGACGACACCGGCGCCCAGGCCGACCGCGCCCGCAACCGAGTCCGCGACGCCGAGAACCTGATCGACCGAGCGCGCCAGGAGCTGGACAAGGCCAAGGACGCCATCAGCAAAGTGGTGCGTGAACCGTGAAGCTGCTGCTAGTTTGTTGTTTTCTTGTTGGGAGTGTTTCTAGCTGTGACTGGCTGAACCCAAGACATGTAGCAGCTCAAGGACTGATGTGTGTTATTAATGGATTGAGTACATTAACCTCGGGTCCATCTCTGAGGACCGCCAGTCCCGTCTCGGTCGGTTTAGACGTGATGCGCAGCTCGTGGAAACACTCGTCGATGCATTTTTCCAGGTCTTCCAGTATCAGATGGTTAGATCCAGTAGTTTATCAGAATTCGTCGATATCGTCTTCCAAGTTTCCGTTAAATTATCGATATGGTTTGTTTTGCAAGTAGTAGCAGAGTTTGTTTGGTTGATCTAGCAGCAGGTCGCCGCCATGATGGATCTCACCCGGTGTCTCGTGATGTTCTCACAGCGACAATGAACTTCCCACTTAGCCGTTTGGGTTCAAAAATAGTTTTGAGACATCCTGTTTATACGCTGCGGTCACACAGGATTAGAACATCTGATTTCTAATCATGGGTGAAGGAGTGTCGTTTTACCTGTCATGTTTCAGGAGTTTAGTTGTTTGGAGATATACAACTTCCATTCATTTCTGAAGGGAGGTTTCCCCCTGTGTGTGTGTGTCATGTTCTTGTTAGTGGCAAAGCTCTGCTCTTCTCATGGTCTTCTCAAAAAGAAACAACATGGAAACTGTATTTTTCCCTGTTCAAACTCACGAGACTTTTCAGTGAGTCATTATAGTCCAAACTAAGTGTGACCTTTTAATCCATGGTCCAGGCTCCCAGTGTTTTCCCTCAGTACAGTTTGTTCCTCATGCTTCCCTCTGTGATCCTGCAGGACATCAAAACCCCCAGCGGGACCGGAGACCGCAACAACATGACGCTGCTGGCTGAGGAGGCTCGCAACCTGGCCGACAAGTAAGACTCCGCCGTGACAAATACTGTCCAAATACTGTCCAAGTACTGTCCAAGTACTGTCCAAGTACTGTCCAAATACTGTCCAAGTACTGTCCAAGTACTGTCCAAATACTGTCCAAGTACTGTCCAAATACTGTCCAAATACTGTCCAAGTACTGTCCAAGTACTGTCCAAGTACTGTCCAAGTACTGTCCAAGTACTGTCCAAGTACTGTCCAAATACTGTCTAAGTACTGTCCATGTTCAGTTAAAAGAAACTGAAGTTCTTGTCAGGTTTCTACAGTGCTGCAGTTTTAATAGCAAAGTGCAGTTTCTGGGCAAAAAGCTCTTATTTACTTATTTTCTAATTGTTGCCCTTGTATTAGTATTAGTAATTATTAGTAAGTATACAAGGGGTTTTAACAGGTTTTAAAGGCTCAGGAGTTATGAAACTCATTCAGCATAAATGACTGTGGAAATGTTCAGTTAAAAAAACACAAAGTTTGCTTTTACTTGGTTTTTTTTGACAGTGCCAAAAAAAAAAAAAATTCAGAAAACTGAAAACTGAAAAAAGAGAGCACGTCCTGCTTGAGACTCCAAGCACTTTGGGCATTTTCAATTATTTTTTGCTGATCATGTTCCTAAATTTTCTTCCTTCTTCTATTCTTCAAAAAAAAAAAAAAAATTTTAAATCAGGACGACACAGAACTTTACTTATTGAAGCTTCTGTTCTGTTGAAAGCCTCGTTGTCGTCATGACATCACTTCCTCCATGTGCGCTCTCCGCAGGCACAAGATGGACGCCGACCAGATCGAGAAGATCGCCAAAGACGCCAACGACACGTCCACCAAGGCCTTCAACCTGCTGATGAAGACGCTGGACGGAGAGAGCAAGACCGGCCAGGAGATCGACGAGCTGAACAGGAAGTACGTCACGCCGCTTCCTCCTCGTCCGTTGGTCACGTGACAAACATCACGCAAACACGTGACATCTGGGGGGTTGGAACCGCCAACCCCGCAGCGTTAGTGCCTCGCTCTAGAGATACTGAATAAAGACAAAGACTAACACACTAGTGATTACTTGAGGCAAGGCAAACTTTATTTATACACCACATTTCATACACAAGGCAAATTCAGTGTGCTTCACATAAAACACAAAAAATACATAATTTGTCTAGTAAAATGACTTTAAAAAAGAAAGAAAGATAAAAAGAGCATTTGAGTGCACTGGCTCAAAAGTGTTCAAAAACGCCATCAGAAGGGAAAAGTTTGCACATTTAGGGCATCAAACCTGAAAAAAAAGCACATTAAGAAGCTGAGATAAAAAAAAAAACGCTCTTTTATTGTGACAGTGCAAAAAATGAAAAGTTAATACAAAGAAAATTTCAGCTCTGAGCGCTGATGACAGCCTGGTGGGATGAAACGGTTTCTTTAATCTTTTTGTGACAAAATGTAAAATCTTTACCTTTTTACAAAGGAATAGTTTCATTCTAAAATGAGAGATCCACCATCTGGAAACAGACACCTCCTCCAACAGAATGATGCTTGGTATTATTATTATTGTTGTTGTTATGGGTAGAGTGGGAGTCATCCTAACACCTTTACTTACAAAACAGTTCATGTTTTTGAGGATGGAATGATCTGTGATTTTGAAATATTGACTGATGAAATTTAGGAAGCAAAATCTTTCTTTATAGCGTTTTGGGGGGCAGTGATGATTTCGGCGGACTGAATGTGTCTGATAAAACACAGAGGTTGGGGGGAAATGTATTAATCACATGACGTCCCCCACATGACAATACTCCTGACTGAATAGGGATTTTCATATGGGTGAACTGAACATGCAGCGCTGTAACTCGTCTCCACGCTGCTTCTCAGGTACAACGAGGCCAAAGATCTGGCCAAGAACCTGGAGAAACAGGCCAACAAGGTTCATGCAGAGGCGGAGGAGGCAGGAGACAAGGCGCTGAAGATCTTCGCCAACCTGACCAGCCTGCCGCCCTTCGACACCAAGTCCCTGGAGGTGAGGAGGATAATAATATTCATAATTTGAATAGAATGTTTTATTTGTGCAGGAATTTTTAAGATCCTTTTCATTAAGCAAACAAAGCATAAAATAACACAATTGGAAAATCACCATGAGAAGGCTTCTAGCAGCAGAAAACGTATATCTTATATATAACAATATCAAGACCTACAGAGGGAAGATGCTTTGATTTTAATAATGTTTCCGGTGTGTTGGATGTTTTGTGTCTGATGCAGTCTGTCCTCTGCTGGCCTTGCAGACTGAATTTTCCCTCCGGACAGTAAATGGTGTTTTATCTTTTATTCACTGACTCACTGGGATCACTGACCATAAGTCTGTTGTGTCTGCAGGATGAAGCCACTAAGATCAAGAAGGAGGCGTCCGACCTGGACAAGCTGATCGACAAGACGGACAAGGAATACAACGACCTGAGAGACGACCTGAAGGCCAAGGAGCTGGAAGTCCGCAAGCTGCTGGACAAGGGCAAAACTGAGCAGCAGGTACCAGTTACTCTTCAGCTGTGGAAAAATTTGGAATTTGGAGAATCAATAGTATTACAGGCCAGAGTATCCAGGGGTCCTTAAAAAGTCTGAAAAAGGCCTTAAAATATGAAAATTTAAGACCTTTAAAAAGTATTAAAGGAGGGGTATCATTTGCTTTTTCAGCAATTTTATATAATTACCTGGTGTTTATAAAATACATGTTAAGTTTTTTTCAGTAAAAATCGTTTAGTTTTAGCTTTAGCTCTTCACTTCCCAGTATTTGTTTCCCACCTACAAGAAAACAGGTCGTTTTACATAAGCAGCTTCTTATGCTAATGAGCTGCTGGCCATTCTGGAAGGCCCGCCGTCCTCTTAGCGCTGATTGGTCGATTTCAGACAGTCCAGTGTCTACATAGAAACTGGAGCAAAATCTGACTGGCTTGTACAAGGGGGCGTGTTTTATAGTTGGTGGCTCTGAGGAAACAGCATAGTAACATGATTCAATTTTTTTACTGTGATTACTTCACACCTCCAAGTAAATCACCAGAAATACTAAGAATTGTCACATCCTAGGATACCCCCCCTTTAAAATGTCTTAAATCCATTTATTAGAGGTCTTAGGTTTGTTCATGTAAGGTTTAGGTTTCTTAGTACTGCATGTTCACTCTTAGATGAATCTGACCAGTTATAGTTTCACAGCTTTCATTAGCTGTTCAGTCAGAAACAGGCTGGTTTTGACAGCCTTGTTTCTCTGTTGTTCTATAGATTGGTCTTATATTCAGTTCCAGGCAGCATTAAAAAGGTCTTAAGAAGTCTTAGATTTGGCCTCCTGAAACCTGCAGACCCCCTGTATTAAAACAGTTACACACAGGCTGCCAGGTTTCCAGAACTTCTCCCTCCCAGTCTGTGTCGTAGTGACAGGGAGGACGAGGGTCAGAGAGAGCGTCCTGTAACTGAAGAGTCACGGGTTCGATGTCAGCAACAGTCATGTGTCAAGTGTCCTTGAGCAAGACGCTGAACCCCTACCTGCTCACTATAGATAAGTGTGTTGGCTAACTGCCTGCGGTGTGACTGTAAGGTAATGTAACGTGCTGTCGGCCATGTTGAGGCTGAAAGCTGAT
Source organism: Centroberyx gerrardi (assembly GCF_048128805.1). Taxonomy (NCBI): domain Eukaryota; kingdom Metazoa; phylum Chordata; class Actinopteri; order Beryciformes; family Berycidae; genus Centroberyx; species Centroberyx gerrardi. The sequence goes on from NC_136009.1 coordinate 29,994,472, forward strand.
TGGAGACTCTGACCTCAAACAGTCTGAGTGTTTGCCGGTCTAAGATTAGCCTTATGAAATTAGAAATGATCACATGGCAAATGTGACTAACCAGCTTCCTGCCATCCAGACTAAATATAATGTTAATGAGCCAGAAGAACGCTGTGATGGAGAATCTGAGTCTGCTGCATTCAGGTCCAGATTCACTGAGACTGAGGGCAGGCTGCACTTTTATTTTGTACCTCAGTTGCTTAAAGGATCAGTTCATTGATTCTGTTCCTCTATATAATGAGTCTCTTCATCCCCACAGACAGTCTTGTCTGTAGTTGTTGGACCCACAGACAGTCTTGTCTGTAGTTGTTGGACCCACAGACAGTCTTGTCTGTAGTTGTTGGACCCACAGACAGTGTTGTCTCCAGTCAGTTGTCAGTTGAAGCCTCTTGCTGCAACAATGAGTCCAAACTGTTTGTCAAAATATCTATATCTCACAGCTATATGAGAGACAAATTATATATGTATGTCCAAAATTGCCAAACTCATCCTTTTAAGAGTGCAGAGTTTTCATCTTATTCACCAAGAAATTTATGCAAATCAATTTTTAGCACAAACAAGCTCTCTAAAAGAGAACTGCACGCAAGCAAGTACACCTTATCTGCCTGCTGACCTGCAGCTGTTCTGAATGGACAAACTGTCTTCATGCTTCTTTTCAAAGAATCTTATGTGCGCTACAAGAATTTGAACTTGTTTGTAGAAAGGTAAATGTAGATTCTGTCATTGGTGGAACTTCAAGAGCTGTCAGGTAAACACAGTGGTACACAGGTCAGGCAGTCGAGACGGCAGCTTGAGGAGAGTTTAATTCAGTTGAGGCTCATGTGGATCTCCATCAAAGTAGAAAATAGATTGGGATAGAACAACCTCAACTTAAATAGGGTTTACTATCTACTAGCATGGTCTTTACTGAGGACTGTAGTGTTATAAATACAGTTTAGAGTTTTACTTCCTAACCTGGTCATTTCATGGTAAAAAGTTACTACATACCTGCAATACTGACACCAAGAAACAGATGTGTGTGGGTGAGACGGTCTTGTTCTGTTGTGTTTCAGACTGCGGATCAGCTGCTGGCCCGGGCCGACGCCGCCAAGGCTCTGGCTGAAGAGGCGGCCAAGAAGGGCCGGTCCACCTACCGCGAGGCCGAGGACATCCTGGCCGACCTGAGAGGTGCCCGTCTGTCTCTCTACCTGTCTGTCTGCATCTGTCTGTCTCTCTGGGTGTCTTCAGCTGGTTTAGAGCCGTGATTTGGAGATCTGGAGGGGTTGAACGGTTTTATTTCGGTTTGTTTGGTCGTATGAGAGCGTTGCAGTCAGACTGAGATTTCTTTCAAAAACCAAACCCGCAGCGCTTCGTTTGGAGCGATTCCACGCAGCGACAGGAAGCACCGGGCGTGATGGATTAAACACGCCGTGAATTATGTTTTGTTTTTCGTTTTTTTATTAGATCACGTCTCTCTCTGTGAAGTCATTTGCAGGCACCACATCCTCTTCATCGAATTAAGTGAAGCAACACATTGTTTTCCAGACGTTTTGAAATATTCAAATTCGGCAGATTCCACAGATCGGTATTTGAACCAAAGTTTGACAGCAAATACCATGATCCACAGAAGCAGCTGATGTTCCGTGTTTGTTCACCTGGAAGAAAGGCCTATCCTGCTCCAAATGCCACCTCATTACACCTAACTGCAGCTAACATGATGGACTTGTCTGTCTCTTCTTCTGTGGTGTTCGTACCAGTTAAGAACACATGAAGAAACAGCTGAGTATGAGCATCAGTCCATTTTGTTCTGCTAGGCTTTCCAAGCATGAGGAACCGCATCCGTCTCTTTTACCCATAATCCTTTGTGTTTTTGGGTGGTTTCCTCGGGTTACATTCTCACTCCTAACAAACCGCACTGCAGTTCTCTTGTTAGAGGACTGAGACTTGCATTTTCAGGCATCTTGGTGCCGTTATTTGAGTCAAATTCTTGGTGCATTTAAAAACAAGCAGTACAGTAACAAATGGCCTTGAATATTCAGTTGAGATGGAGGTGAGATGGTTGTAGCCAACATTTGTGAAACATTTCTTTCCTCATATCCTTCCCAACCTCCCAAATGGCAAAAAATCCTTCTCATCTGGAGTTTATTCATCCCGTGCGTCACATTATCCTTCTTTTCCCTCGCCATTTCCCCCGGCAGACTTCGACAAAAGGGTGAACGACAACAAGACGGCGGCAGAGGACGCCATGAAGAAGATCCCGGCCATCAACGCCACCATCATGGCCGCCAACGAGAAGACCAGGCAGGCAGAGGCGGCGCTCGGCAACGCGGCGTCCGACGCCCGGGAGGCCAAGACCAAGGCGGAGGAGGCCGAGAGGATCGCCAGCGCCGTGCAGAAGGTACGGCAGAAACCGTCACCAACCTGGCAACCCGGTGTCTTCCTTTAAAACACTTTTACAAACACACTTTTTAGGCTTGTTTCCTGGATTTATGTCTCTGTACACACTGTGTCTCCTACTCTATGTTGTAGTCCTCTATTACTGTGTTTGGGACAATACCCATGTGGTATTTCTTGTGACATGACTGGGTCACACAGATGTTTTGATATGGCTAATTAAGAGAATATAAGACTCTGTCTGACCGAAAGCTCAGTAATAAATGAAATTCTGCATGGATCTAAGTGTGCGGATGTTCCATCTCTTTTTCTGAGGTTTTCACTGAAAACAAAAGGAGGGACCTCCATCATAAAAGAGGTGGAAGACTCTGACTATCCTCCTAACCCTTTGTGAAACCTCTGTTCTCCCTGCTCAGGGTTCAGCCAAGACCAAGGAGGATGCGGAGAAGGCGTTCCAGGACACCAACAAGCTGGACGACGAGGTCAACGACATGATGGACCAGCTGAGCACCGCCGAGCAGGAACTGGCCAAGAAGAAGGCCGAGGCCGACCAGGACATGATGATGGCTGGAATGGTACGACCTGGTGAAGCAGAGCTTTTAAAACAGACGGGTGAACGGTTGGACACACCAGTGCGTTACAGCAGTGGTGTCTCAAAGTGGAGGCTGGAGACCTACAGGGTCCTTCAGTGGGTTCCAGCGGTCCTTGAGGAGGTTCTGGGAGTCTTTGGGGGGTTCCATTGGGTCCTTGAGGAGGTTCCACGGGTCCTTTAGGGGTTTCTGGGGTCCTTGAGGGGTTTCAGGGGTGTTTGAATGAGTTCCAGGGGTCTGTCCTTGAGGACTAGGGGGTCCTTGAGTATGTTGCAAGAGTCCTTAAGGGAGGTTCCGGAGGTCCTTGAGTGGTTCGCAGGGGCTTTGAGTGAGTTCCAGGGGTCCTTGAGGGGTTCCAGGGGTCTCTGAGTGGGTTTGTCCATGAGGATGTTCTAGGGGGTCCTTGAGGGCATTGCAGAGGTCCTTGAGTGTGTTGTAAGAGATCTTGAGGGAGGTTCCGGAGGTCCTTGAGTGGGTTGCAAGGGTCTTTAGTGAGTTCCAGCAGTCCTTCATTGAGTTCTAAGGGTCTTTCAGTGAGTTCCAGGGTTCCTGGAGACAGTTCCAGTTGGTTCTTGAGGAGATTGGTTTGAAGGAGTTGTTTAATTTGATTCCCTAGAAATGATCCCATTTAGAGAGTGTATGAGAGTCACTGTTGTCATCCAAGGCTTCATGTTCTCTCTCCACATACAAAGCAGACAGTTCAATAAACTAAACCAACAACTAAAATCTTCCAAATGGGACTACATTTTATCAAATGTGGGTCTGTGGTATGAAAATGTTTAAGAAGCCATGATTGACAGAGCAACAGAGAACATAAAAACAGTTAAAACTAAAACTCCCATATCAAGATAGAAGGGACAGAATGTACATGTGGTTGTGAGCGCGCTCAGTCTCTCTGCTCAGACCTCTTCTCTGTCCACTGGAGGAAGCTGTGAATGTTCGCTTGGATTAGAAGTAACATGTATGAGGGTTAAATTCAGCGGTTTTCCCTCGTAGAAACAGCCTTCCTCCTGCGACCAAACTCTTGGTGGTTTTTGGCGTCTCGCCCTAAACCACCATGTGATTTGGTTTCTGTTTGACCACACAGAGTGTAAATATCACTACACCACATCCTTAAACAGCAGGAAGTGGCCAGTAAGTGGACTGGAACGTTTCTGTTAGTTTGTGGTCGGTTTCTGAAGCCGTTTGGAAACCCAAACTTCGGCTGTGGATTTACACGCTCGGTCACTCTGCCTGGCCACAGTCTGGAGAACTCACACTGAGCAGGAGTGATGATGACTGTACTGTAGGTGAAGTACTGTTCAAAACAGAGTTTACAGACTGAAGAATAAGATGTTAATAAATGAAAAGATGGAGATAATTGATAGAAGAGATTAATGATGAGCAGAAATAGAGCAGGCAAATACAACAGGAATAAAATGAGGCAAAGCCAACATAAAAGCCTGACTATGAAAATGTGTTTTATGATTTTTAAATTTAACCTGTAGGTTGGACTTCAGACTGGCCCAAATCTCAGATGAAGAAGCCAGACTTCACCAAGCATGAACAGTGATCAGTAAAATATATTTTGTGTGTGGATAATAACACGATTAATTTCCCCCCCCAGGCGTCGAACAACGCTAAAGAGGCGGAGGACAACGCTCGCAAGGCCAAGAGCGCCGTCAAGACGGTCCTGGGCACCATCACCGCCCTGCTGGAGCAGCTGGGTAAGAGCTGGACCCCGAGGACCCCGACCTCACACCTCCACACAGTCTGAATCGTTAGTTGCAGCCCTAGTTCAGATACAACTTTGTGTTTTTTTGTAGCTGTAGACCTGCTGTCGTTTCACACAGTGATATTAGTTGTAGAGTAGAATAATGTTCAGCAGATTTAATTTTACTGACCAGAAGTCCAGTCATGAAGTCCAGAAAATGTCCGTGGTTTTGAAATGGGGAACTAATTCCTATCTCCTCTGTCCTCGGTCCAGGAAACATCGACAAGGTGGACCTGAGCAAGCTGAACCTGATCGACGAGTCGCTGAAGAAGGCCAAGGGCAAGATGGCCGACAGCGCGCTGGACAGGAAGCTGGAGGAGCTGAACGACGTGGCGAAGAGCCAGGAGGAGATGATCAACGACTACGACCGGCAGATCCGCGAGATCCGCGCCGACATCGCCAACCTCAACGACATCAAGAACACGTTACCCGACGGCTGCTTCAACACGCCGTCTCTAGAGCGGCCTTAGCCTCCCAACCCCCCCCCCCCCCCCCCCTTCACCTCCCACACTCCTCCTCCTCCCTCCCCTCTCCAACACTCCCCCTCTCACATCTAACACTCTGGCAAAAAAAAAAAAACATGCCACCTTTTTACCAAAACAGTTTTTTAAACATTTTTTCTTTGGATTCTTTTGTCTTTTTTTTTCATCTTTTGCAAGAGAGAAGCCAATATTTCAAGCCACGTTCACGGTTTTTATCGAAAGAAGCAGCTGTTTTTTTTTTTTTTTTCTTTTCTTTTTTTGTTTTGTCTCGTTTCAGTTTTTCGACACAGTAACATGGTTGAGGTGGAATGAACTAAGCGGCGTTGCGAAGCCGTGCTGCCGGCGTCCCGGCTGCAGCCTGGTGCAGAGAGGCGGAAAACCTCAAGAGAACCAGAACCAGAACCAGAACCAGAACCCGACGTGACTGCACCCCCTCCAACACTCCACACCAAAACTTCCTCCACCCTTAAGGAAGGTCCGCTTTGTACATGTGTTTGTTTTCTGTTTCATACGGTATCCGGCCGGTTCTCTACCCATCATGCCCCGGGGCGCGCCAGGCTCGGTCGCGCCTGAGTTTTCCAGTCTTGTGTTCAGCTCGCTGTACGGCTGCATACTGTCTGAACGCCGTCCTTGGCGTTTTTTAACCGATCATGTTTTCAGAAACCACGCAGTGAAGGAATCCTCATTTTACGTTTTCAGTTTTTTTATTTTGCCTTTGTTGTTCTCTCTCTCCTCCCAAAGCGACGAGCCTGACAGCAACAGCAGAGGAAAAGTATTTCCCGTCTTCGACAGTATTTCAACACCGACACGCTCTGCTGAGTGAAGACTCGGCGTCTTTAACGGCTCTGATGTTCTCCAGCGGGGCGTCTCCATGGTCAAACATCATTTCATGTACTTGTTTTATAACACTACAAAGTTTTTTCTTTATGTTTTTTGTTCAGTTTTTTTCTCCCGAAGCTGCTGCTTATCACAGGTGTATTGCCAATCACCCATTAACATTTTCTTCCAGGCTAAATCCAACACTATGCAACTTTGTACATTTTGCGTAGCGAGAATTTTATCTGATACACTGGTGCTAATAATTATTTCAAATGTTATATTTTTGTGTGAATGTTTTTTATTATGACATAGAGTGAGGAATTTGTTATTTGTGTAAATATATGCTTAAATGATTCAGGACTGGCTGATTTAAAAAAAAAAAAAAAAGAAATAAAAACCCAACACCCAAACAGCCACAAAGGTTCTATCACAAAACAATCAACCGAAACCTCCAGGTAATATATATAAATATCTATGATAACGTCTGTGGTATATTATTATAATATGCTTGCTTGTATACATGGCTCAGTGTTGCTGCCTCATAGCGACGCCAATATTTCATTTGTGTTTTATTGATTCTCTGTGGGTGGTCACAAGTTAATTGACTTTTTCTTTTGTTTTGTTTTTGAGCTTTGACCCTTTTACTGATCAGGACATGATGTAAGGGGGCGTCGCCCTGAGAAGCCCCTCCCACCGCCCGCCTAACGATTCATATTACTGAATTTATACGCTTGACTCCAAGGAAATAATAAGCTTGGTCACAAGTTGCTAGTTAACCGTTTTTAATTAGTGTTTTGTGCCTTAATATAAAGGTTGGTTGTAATCACGTCACGTCGTCCTAACGAGGGCTTCACGTTTTATCGCGCACGTCTCAAACGTCGTCATCGTCCTCACTCCTTCATGTTGTGTTCGCGTGTCAGTAGAGAAGCAGGGATTTTAAAAATCAGGTCCTGAACAGCAGCATCTGTACAGGAGAGTCTCACCTTCCGCCTGGGATAAACCGGTCGCTCCAGATCTAGATCTAGAGCCGGACGGGAAACGACCGGCAGCCGGACACATGCTGCAGGATTTTGGCTTTTGGCTGGAAAAACTGGCTTCTCCACCAGCCGCTTTTGCAGGAAACCAAACATCAGTCAGAGTCCTATTCTACACATCTAGTTGGCTGGTAAAATAGTGACAGTGACTGGTTAGTCCATCAAAGTAAACCGTCAAATTTGAAATCATTTATCTCTGTTTGACTGGTGAAAAGAGTCTTACACATTGTTCAATCTACCAGCCGCTGCAGCCGGTGGATGGAAAAGGTGGTTTCCTGTCCCGATCTGGCATCTCGTAACATCCTCCATCACGTCGCCTCTATCGCTCTGTTTCTGTGTGACTGTTCCAGCTGATCTGGACTGTGAGCCATCATGTAGTTTTGCCGTCGGCCCTCTGTCCAGGCTGTGCAGCACACACAGACATGATGTATAAAACAGTATTTCTAAGTTATAATGTACCAGTTATTTGTATTGTAACCCTATGTTGTCTTAGATGGAGGTGTATGTGCTGCACAGCCTCTCACGGCCCTGCAGGACTGATCTGTGCTTTTTTTTTTTTAAGTCTTTTTCTGTCTGTCTGGACAGTATCAAGGCGACTTTATATTCCCAACCCCTGTGAGGACCTGAAAGAGCCCTGCTTGTCCCCATGTGCCTGTAAATCCAATCGTAACATTTGAATAATAAAAAATTATTACAGGAACCAGTCTGTTGACGTGTGTTGTCTGACATGGATACAAAACACCACTGTTTCAAATGAAGAAGGTGTTTCCAAAATGCTTTATATCCATTTTGGAGGGAAAACATTACTTGAATTACTTGAAGTTCATCTTTTCATACAACATACAGAGGATCCAGTGTGTCAAAGTGTTTTCTAGTATTTAATTTTGTGCTACCTCGTCTTAAGTCTTTTTTCCTTTTCTTTTCTTTAAATCTTTAAATGGTGAATACTTCATTTTGGAACAGAACTCTTCATATGTATCTGTTTTATCAGTCTAAGTGTCTGGGTTTGCATAAAAATTGTAGAATTGTCTGTTAGTTAAAGTCTAAATCTATAACAACCAGGCTAGAAACAGAGAGCTAGCTGGAAAACACTGTTGAATTGATGGATTGTTAGCTAGCTAACTAGCCAGCAGGCTAATTTAGCAAAGCATTTGGTGTGAAAGCTACAATCTGCAACTTTTCACCTTGAGGCAGAAAGTGTATTGTTAGCCCCTCCCACCACCTGTCAGCCATCTTGATGATGTCATCAGGTAACCAACAGCGTAAAGGCTCCACAGCCGATCTGAGGCTGATGTTCACTGTGTTTCTGAACGTTTATCTTCGCTCTTCTTTCTTTTCTTCCACTTTCCTCCATTGTTGCTGTTGCCGCTCACCGCTGGCCACGCCCATAAGACACGCCCACAGGAAATGGTTTACACCCCAAAACATCCCAACATCACTGAAAAGACAGTTTCAGACAAACAGTAAAAACACTGACTGATAACGTAGAATAGATCCTGTTTAGTTAGTGGCGTTTTAATGTAAAAATTATTGTAGCTCGAATGTTAACTACGAGCCACGCTAGCTTCACTGAACTTGAACAGATAGAAAGGTCATTCCCATTCAAATCATTGTTTCTGAACGATCAGAGCGGCGGCCATCTTGCTGTGACCCGTTGGACTAGCTTCTGTATAAAGCGACTCACAGCAAGTCACTGAGCTGAGAGGTTTTACAGCAAGAACCAAAGCAGCTTCTCTGTCTCCTTGCTGCCATGGATTGCTAACATGCTAATGTTGACTAGAAGAGCTAGAGAGAGAAGTCCAGTCTGTGATGAAGCTACGTTAGCCTCGTCGCTAACGTTAGCTTCCAGTTGAGTTCTGACAGTTTGCTAACAGACTCATCTGCTCAGTTAATGTGACAGACTTTACAGCCTTAATGTCCAGAGTTGTGTTGTCACCATAGCAACTAACAATTAAAATTCCATAATCACCATTTTATTCTGTACTAGACAAATTAGCATGACAAACAGTGGAAGGACCGTTCTGTGGCTAGCTGCTACTAGATACATTAGCTAGTGTGCTAATCAGATGTGTTAAAGTCCCACATCATGTAAAGCAGGACTCCCTCTCCTCTGTGATGATAAAGCAGTTGGATGTGTATCTAAACATGGTGAAAGTCTCAAAACTAAATCCACACAATCCATATTAGAAAAGCGAGCCTCTAAACGAGCCGTTTGGACTTCCGTCACTTTGTGGCGTCACAAAGGTTCGCTCATTATCATTTCTGTAAGAAATAATAGACTAACAAAGTGTTTTTTTCAAAGCGGTCGAGCGGTCGTCGTCGTTTATAGAGAGCCTAAGCCCCTCCCCTTCCGGTGGACCACCATGGGACCTTATTTCGGAAAAAATATGTACGGTAGTCAACGGCGAGAGACAAATAATTGTTTGATCCCGTTTGAATTGTGCCATGAATTACACATATGATGTTTTGTCAATTTAAATGATAATTTTGCAAGTCAAGAAAGTCGCAGTTTGTGGTAAAACTGTTGAACTATAAGACTGTAAAAATATGTAATTAGAAAGACTACACACCCAAAAGTCGCGCAGGTGACGTAACTTCCTCTCTCCACAAGCGACCCAGAGCTGAAGCTCAGTCCCTCTCAGAGAGCAGGAGGATTATACACAACCTGGAAGGTAGACAGGAAGAACGGATTTAAACTGGTTTAGGATAGTTTTAGTACAGTGGGGGCTAACGTTAACGCTGCCTGTGTGTTTCCTGTGTTTCCTTCCATGTTGGTGTCGGTGACGTATGTTGTGCGAGACGAGAGATGTAGTTCACTGAGCTGCTTCACACAAAACTAAACGTTACTGTACTGTTTTACAACAAACTGCGACTTTCTTGACTTGCAAAATTATCTTTTAAATTGACAAAACATCATATGTGTAAGTCATGGCACAATTCAAACGGGATCAAACAATTATTTGTCTCTCGCCGTTGACTACCGTACATATTTTTTCCGAAATAAGGTCCCATGGTGGTCCACCGGAAGGGGCGGGGCTTAGGCTCTCTATTACCGGAGAGTTTTCCCTACCTGTAGCCGCCGGGCCGCGGCGTCTCACGTTTCACTCTGGAAACGGTTAGCCGATCGGAACAGAGGGGTCGTTAATATTAATGAGCCTTAAAGACACGGAGACAGAAACGGCCTGTTCTTGGTAAGGCTCAGAGAGATGCTGGAAAATGAACGTGGAGAAATGGATTGAGAGTGTTTTTGGTTCATGACACCACACACACAGCTTTGGATGGACAGAAAGACACAAAATAAAACACAGGAGAATATGGAGCTTAACAACAAGACAGTGATGTTAGCTGACCAGATACTATGGTTAGCTAGCTAACAAGCTGACATTATCTAAACACTAAATCAATCAGATGGATCAGTGATGAAATGATCAGTTCAGTCAGAAACAGACAGAAATGAACCATGAGCTCCAACATGGCCGCATCAGCTGAAAGCCCTGAGCAGCCAGCTGCATGTAGACAGGCAGAGGCAGCATACCACCACAGCTGTGTGGCTGCATTCACCTGCTGCTTTCTTGTTCCCGTCAGACGGTCCAACATGGCCGCTCTGTTGTCTTTATCAATGGATTTTTATTTACACTGCCTTCTGTTACAGGAAGTGAGCAGATGGATGGGATTTTTATGTAGAATTGATCCAGCCAGCTGCTGATATGGTGAGTGTGTGTGTGTGTGTGTGTGTGTGTGTGTGTGTGTGTGTGTGGTTTAAGGGTGTGGTGTTGACTAGGTAACAAGAGGAACAGGCAGGGTGTGGCTGTGTGTGTGTGTGTGTGTGTGTGTGTGTGTGTGTGCGCGCGTGCCTTTGGTGCGTCAGTGTCTAAGTTGTAAGTGTGTAACCAGGTATGAGGAGGGTGTGGCTGTGTGTGTGAGTGAGTAAATGAGTGAGTGAGTGAGCATATACATGTGTAACCAGCGCTAAGGGTGATGGGTTTGTGTGTGTGTGTGTGTGTGTGTGTGTGTGTGTGTGTGGGGGGGGGGGGGGGTGGTTCAGGCCTCAGGCTGCAGATTTCTGCCAGTCAGACCTGTGTCTGAGGCTCAGGGTGTGTGTGTGTGTGTGTGTGTGTGTGTGTGAGGCTCAGGGTGTGTCTGACTTGTCACTCACAGCCTCAGGATACAGTTTATGTAATGGAAATAAAACATCAAAGAAAAGTTCCTTTGAAGCATTATGATTCTATTCCAACATGTAATGTATCTGTTTGGGAAAAAATATGTCAGCTGATCACTTGATGTTTCAAAAACACAGATAATGGCTTCCTATAATATTACTGTCTCATTAATGACATTATTATTAGTAGTAGCAGTAGTAGTAGTAGTAATAGTAGTAGCAGTATTATTATTAGCAGTAGTAGTTTTATTGTTATTTTTTAATCAGGTTTTAATCATTGAGATCCAGAGACACCTGAGGACAAAATCTAAAACTAAATTACAGTAACATGCATTATAAAATATTATGAAACATAATATAGATATATTCATATACTGTATAGATTATATATGAGATTAAATAAAAAACAAAGCAGACCTCAAACAGGTAGAAACTGGACGGACGGCACCACAAGACAACAGACAGGAACCTCGTCCATGTTACCTGCTGGTCCTGGATCTGCTCTCTGCTTCCAGCTGTGATTATGTAACATCCAGTTTGTTTTGATCCTGGATTCCTGCAGTGGTTTCTGGTCTAGATGTTTTCCCTGGGTGTTGGCTGCCAGGGTCAGGGTCTGTCTGCCGCTCGCTCCAGGTGAATCACTGGAAGCCTGTGAGGAACATGAAGGTATTAGTGTGAAGAAAGTTCAGTCATCTGTCTTCTCTTTAATCTCTTTAATCCAGGCAGGAGAGATTTCATCAGGAGATAAATCCTGAAATGTTCTGTATCAGGAAAGCAGTCCTGACCTGAGGCTCCTACTTTTGGATCCAGTCTGTTAAAGTGTCTGATCTAGTCGATACAGGACTCCAGGTCCCTGCTGCTCTTTAGAAACTACCATCATTTGGTTTCCTGTTGTGCGGTCAGTCACTCAGTCAGAGCTGGTGTCTTTGTGTCGATCTCATTTTGGAAACAAACTCCTAATTTGCTGTTTGGATTCAATCTGAGGTTCAGACAGTTAATCCCATAATAATCCCATCAAACCAGGACACATCACTTCAGATTAGCTGCTTTTTTAGTTTTCATTCTATTATTAGTAATATCAGTAGTACTGGCAGTAGTAGTAATATTTTAAATGTATAAAACCTGTTGTCTGTCTGGTAAAAGACTCTCAGCAGGTGGAGGTTCAGGGTTTTGCTGCTGGGATCAAACCTGCTGCTCCAGTTACAGACCGGTCTCTCTAACCAGGAACCTTATGAAGCCTTATAAAGCCGTATGATCCCGTTATAATGCCTTATGAATCAAATTTTGTACCACTTTTGTCCCCCTGAATCTTCTCTGTAACCCTAATCCATATTCAGGCGCATCAGAACTTGTATGAATCAGAAGCTGGATTCAGATTTTTCCATCTGGAACAAAGAAGCGGTTCAGTTCATCTCCTCCGGTCTCTTTTTTTAATCTCTCTCTCTATAAAATGTCTTTTGTGATAAAATGTAAATGTGATGGAAGAGTCCCAGTAAACCTCCAGCAGGCCGGCGCTGAACAACGCCCTGCTGTGACACACTTCCTGCCCGGACTGTGTGTGTGTGTGTGTGTGTGTGTGAGCGTGTGTGAGTGTGTGTGTACTCTGTGAATCACATGTGAGTAAGTGCTGGTCGGAGGGAGCATGTAGCGACCTGCAGGAGGAGAGAGCCGACCTGAGCAGATAAAGGAGCTGAGCAGCAGCACAACGCTGTTATTTCAGTTCAGGAGGGCTTCGCTTGGGATTCATCTGGTTTTCTTGGTTTTCATTCATCTGGTTTTTGATTTTTTGATTCATTCGATTTTTTTTCTCCTGCTTTGGAAGTCAGTGTGTGACCATGCTGAGCGGCAGCTGGACGTCCCTCTGCGGGCTTTTGGCTGTGCTGTGTGCCGCCCAGGCCACATACACATACACATATCACTGTGAGTGTTTACCTCTGATGTCTGAATCTTTATTAATGAGTCTAGAATGAAGTCAGATTTCTGCATAATGTTATCCGGCTCGGCGTCTTGAAAGAGATTCATGCATGGAGATTATTTGGCTGATGAATCTATTAATCATATAGACAATTACATCTGTTATTCCCTTTACAGTGTTTTAAACAGAGCAGTGTGTTGTGTTGCAGTTACACATGTGTTCAGTTTCAGAAAACATACATGTGAGTTATACAGGCCAAACTGAGTTATCCACATATTCATGATCTCTGAATGTTATTTTATGCTTGTGTTGTGTATTTTTTGGGGGTTAAATGTTGAAAAAGATGGAAAGTTCATGACGGTTTCATCAGCTGGGAGGTCAAGTCTGCAGATCTTCTAACATGTTCAGAACAACAGACCGGTCTGTGTTGGTGTCAGTGTGTCAGTCCGGTCTGTGTTGCTGTCAGTGTGTCAGTCCGGTCTGTGTCGGTGTTAGTGTGTCAGTCCGGTCTGTGTTGCTGTCAGTGTGTCAGTCCGGTCTGTGTTGGTGTGTCAGTCCGGTCTGTGTTGGTGTCAGTGTGTCAGTCCGGTCTGTGTTGGTGTGTCAGTCCGGTCTGTGTTGGTGTTAGTGTGTCAGTCCGGTCTGTGTTGGTGTTAGTGTGTCAGTCCGGTCTGTGTTGGTGTCAGTGTGTCAGTCCGGTCTGTGTTGGTGTCAGTGTGTCAGTCCGGTCTGTGTTGGTGTCAGTGTGTCAGTCCGGTCTGTGTTGGTGTCAGTGTGTCAGTCCGGTCTGTGTTGGTGTCAGTGTGTCAGTCCGGTCTGTGTTGGTGTCAGTGTGTCAGTCCGGTCTGTGTTGGTGTGTCAGTCCGGTCTGTGTTGGTGTCAGTGTGTCAGTCCGGTCTGTGCTGAAGTGTTTTCTGCATAATGAAACACTGAGACACAGAGAGAGGAAACATTCTGCAGCTCAGCTCATTAATCTGTTCTTGATACTCTTCAGATTTTGAAATCGATATTGTCATTATTATTATTGATCACTGATCAGAAACGCTCGGCTCTGTGTTTCCTCAGCAGCGGTTCGGTTAGTGAGTTGATCCTCAGGCTGCAAACAACTTTCACCTCGGCTAAATCGGCACCCGCGGGTGACGCCGACCCGCCGGCCGGGTGCGGGCTCTCCCTCAGGGCGACACGGAGGCTGAGTGGAAAAACTGGAGTCGTTAAAAATTATATTTTTAGTTATATGTTGAGCAGAATTCCTCCTTTGGAGAAAGAAAAGACTTCAAACACTGAAAGATGACCGACTGAAGACTGAACTGATCAGTGTGACGACACTGATGTTTCAGTGCTACGCTTCTTTCTTTCTGTTTTTCTGTCTTTCTTTCCTTTTCTTTCTTTCTTTCCTTCTTTCTTTCCTTCTTTCTTTCTTTCTTTCATTCTTTGCTTCTTTCCTTCTTTCCTTCTTTCTTTCTTTTCTTTCTCTTTCTTTTCATGTATTTTTGGTAGTGATTTCTTTTTTTTGGAAAGTTGAGGTTTGGATGTTTTTTCTTTCCTGATGTGATTTCTTCTTCTTGTTTCTGAGCCGGTTGACTTGTTGTTCTGCAGCTTTAGTTTCTATCAGAGGTTGTTTCTGTTCTCTACTCTGAGTCTGTTTCCTCCTGCTGATCAGGTCAGTGTTCTTCAGTCAGTCATCTTTCTGTGTGAAGTCTTTCTTTCCCCAAGATTTTTCGCTCTATAGATAAGAATGGTGTAACGTTTCAAACAGGCCACGCCCACAAAGTGCGGATGAACAAAACAAAAAAATCAACATTTTCTGTGTTGTAATAATTGATGGGAAATGTATTTGATGTTGTTAATCACAGCTGTCAAACAGACAGTTATCTTGAAGTCACAAAATGCTAAGAAGCTAGCAAACGTCTGTCCAAGAGAATCATGTTAGCATTTTGAGACTTCAAAAAAAAAAGTTAACGACAAATTATTTACATCGTTTCATTTCAACATTTCACATCAAGTATTAGAACACAGAAAAGCAACAGAAAATGTTGATTTATTGTTTTTGTTCCGTGTATCGCACTTCGTAGCTGCGGCCTTTTTGCCATTCTTATATAGGCAGATTAGAGTTTTTAGTTTTACAAATGTAAAAACTTTTAGTTTTAGAAATAATCTCATTGGTTGAGTGAAAGTTCAGTGGGCGGAGTCAAAGAACTACAGTTTTTCAGAGTGTTAGCTGTCAAACTTAAGCGCCAAAGACTGAACACTGGAACAAAAAGCAACAAACACCACGAGACCGAATTATCTGAACCATCGTATGCAGAATGAAAATCTTGGAAAACAAAAGACTTCGACGCTCGCTTGTCAGTCATCTTCCTGTTAGCTGCTTCGGTCTTTGTCGTTTCCTCCTAGTTTTTATTCTCATGTACGTTCTGCTTCGGAGGAAACGTTCAGACGGAGCGTGTTGGTGACTGACGCTCAGGTGAACAGGACAGTGTGAGTCAGCTGTTCTCTGTCAGACTGTAATCAGCGACCAAAGTCTTCTGTTGCTACATGAAATCCCTGAATCAGAGAGAGTCATGTCTGCTGTGGTGAACCTCGTCTCGCCTGACCCACACACACACACACACACACACACCTCAACTCACCACACCTAGTCTCGTCTTTGTTTACTTATATATAAATACCATCATATACCATACTACATCATATATACCACTGAGCCACCGTGCCGCCACTTTCTGTGCTTACATAAGTGTGTATGTAAAGTATACATCACAGTAAATAGCGTCAAACTGATGGAAGTTATATGAGGATGGGGTCTTTTAAAAAAAACACCAACAGGAAGAGAAATCACTTCTGTCTGTCTTACCTCTCCCAGCTTCATATTAGCACTGCGTCACTGAGGATAAAGTGATTAGGACTGTTAGCTTTGTCTAAATATTTCCAACAACAGAGACAAGCAGCGGCCTGTTAGCCGCAGCAGCCTCTCCCCGACTCCATTAGCATTTGAAACGAAGGTTTAATGTGTTGAGGTGAGTGCCGGGGGGGGCGGGGGGCGGCCCGGGGAACGGCTTACCAGGTCTCAGAGGGAGAGAGGTCTGCCTCGGCCTGCAGGCAGACTGTCTGCTGCTGGGTGTGACTGAACATGTGTGGTCTGCTGGGATTTCTGTAGAAACCACAGGAGAGAGGAGGCAGGCCTGAGGTTTAGCTCTACAAACACTTCTCACAGGTAGAAATAATACGATTGACTGAGTTAAACCTCAGTGGGCGGAGCCAAAGAACCTCAGTTTTTCTAAGATTAAGTCAGACTGAAAAAAACAAGAGGTAAGAGCAGAGGAAGCTAATACTATGAAGCCTAGCGCTCTGCTGCTAACTGAAACAATACAATCTACCATACTAAGTTAGCTAGTTAGCTCGTTAGCTAGCTGAGCTTCAACATCATGAATGAAAAAAAGAGAAAAAGAAATCATTGCTATTCAGATTTGTATTCATGTTCTGTCCAGAGTTCCTTGTTTGTCATTCAAGTTTGACAGTTAGCTAACTTTTGCGCCGGAAAACCTTTTTGGCTCCGCCCACTGAGGTTTAACTCAACCAATGAGGTTGTGTAATTAAAGCTACAGTCTGCAGACAGGATGGAGGGCAGAGGTTTTCCCTTTTACTTTAATGAACTGACTGAAGGTCTGTGTGATAAGATGGGTTAGCAGCTTGGTCGTCAGTTTGTTCATGTGATCTCATAATGTGAGTAAACTGTCACTTACTGTAAACTGTTACCATGGTATTAGATATTAAAGTGCCTCCTCCTGTTCCCAGCGGCGATGCGTTGCGAGTGTAACGGGAAGTCTCGTTACTGCCTGCGGGACGTCTGGGGCCTGCGCTGCGTCAACTGCCAGGGGAACACAGAGGGTCGCCGCTGTGAGCGCTGCCGGGACGGACACTACCAGCAGGGGGCGCTGCAGAGCTGCACCGCCTGCCGCTGCAACCCCACAGGTCAGGAACAAGATGCACTCCTCCATTAGAAATATATCACAATAATACACATTTATACCATATCATAATGTATTACTAGTACTGTATATCATATTGCAGGACACTATAGTGTATATATTGTGCTAATATTTCTTTGTAATATATATATATTAGTAATGTAGGTGGATTGAATTGAGGTGGATCTTCATGTGAAACTCATCATGACTCTGCTGTCCCGTCAGGTTCTGTGGGTGTGGGATGTGACAGCAGGGGGCGCTGCAGCTGTAAAGACGGAGTCACAGGAGATAAATGCGACCGCTGCCCCAACGGACCCATCGGGCCAAACGGCTGCACACAGAGGTGAAGAGCATCACATCCAACACACACACACACACACACACACACACACACAGTCGCATGACGCTTAGTGACATGAGCACAGAGTCTAAAACAGATTCCGTGTTGCAGACAGGAATAATGTTCAGATGTTCATGAAAGGATTAATATGTGACAGCAACAGGAATTGTTGTGCGTTCATGTGCGGATATATCGGAAAAACTAATTTCCTACTGGAACAAATCTCATCACTTTCAATCTAAGTCATTTACACAAACACAAGATCTCAAGTCAAGACTTTAGAAACCTTTTCAAGTCATCAAAGTACAAGTCAGAGTCAAGTCCCAAGTCACCAGAACCCAAGTCAAGTCAAGTCTCAAGTCTTCTCTTCATGCATCAAGTCAAGTCTCAAGCTATTCAAACTGGGACTCGGGTCCAAGTCACATGACTCGAGTCCTCACCTCTGCTCTAGACAGTATGTGTAGTCTTCTGTCTCTCTGTTTCCTTGATGGTTTGTCATTATAAATTCAATATTCAGACTCACTTGTTGTGTTTTGCAGCCGGCAGCCCAGACAGGATTCACAGTCTTCACCGTGTTTCTGTTACGGCCACAGCACCCGGTGTTCTGCAGCCCGCGGCTTCACCCTCCATACCATCACCTCCACCTTCACCGACGGTAACCTCACACTTCTCTACTTCACAATAAAAGACCTGACTCTTGGTTGCAGTCAGTTTATGGATTAGATGACTTAAAGGACTCCTTTAAAAATTGCATTATTTGGTTTAATGTTATGCTGTCTTTCAAATGGTGAATGTTATTTTGAGAGAAAAAAACCTCTTTAAATGTCTGTTTTTCTCAATCTGCGCGAAATATAGTTGCATTTTGGAAGTAAGGAAGTATTTCAAGTGCTTCACAAGAGTAAAATAGTTCAAATAAGACCAGAAAATAGTAAAAAAAAACAAAAACAAAAAAAAACTGACAGCGTTTGGTGCCTCTTGAATCTTGTGATTCGAAAATAAAAAGGGGAGATGGAATATTTTCCCATAAAATACAGTAACTAACTGCAACTAAACTCTTTAAATGTCAAAATGAGTGTTGCTTTCATTTTAAAGGTGCTGTGTCATTTTACCATCAATAAACCACCATATTAATTTAGAGACATCAGTATAATGACGGTAAACATCCTCCATAGTTTCTCCTTCACCTGGTGGATCTGGAGGGAAATCTGCTGGATCTTTACGGCACAAAACAGGAAGAGGTTCTGTTCTTCTAAAGCTGAAAGAGTTTCTGGCAGCAGATGGTGGAAGGAGGGAAAGGGAAGATGGAGAAATCACTTCCAACATGTTGATCCTCTTCAGGGTGGGGGAGGGGGGCAGGGAGCAGCGGGGCTGATGGGAAATGTAGTTCTGAGACTGTGTGTGTGTGTGTGTGTGTGTGTCAGGTCCGGAGGGCTGGCGGGCCGCCACAGCGCAGGGCGTCGCCCCGCAGGACGTTCAGTTCCGCTGGTCTCCAAAACACCAAGACATCGAGGTCATCTCCAAAAACAGCCTGCCGGTCTACCTGTTCGCCCCGGGTCAGTACCACTCCTCTTCCTCTCCTCTTCCTCTCCTCTCCTTTCCTCTCCTCTCCTTCCCTTTTACTTTTGTTTCCTTTCCTTTCCTTTCTGTTTTTGTTTTGCCTTTGTTTTCTTTTCTACTTGTCTTGTCTCCTTTCTTTTCCTTTCCTTTCCTTTGGTTTTGCTTTGTTTCCTCTACTTCTCTCGTCTTCTCTCCTTTCCTTTTCTTTCCTCTCCTCTCCTCTCCTTCTATCTCTCTTTCTTCCCTCTCTTCTCCTTTACTTCCCTTACTTGTTCTTTCCTTTACCTTGTTGTTCCTTTCCTTTTCTCTCCCTTCATTTCCATTCCTATCCTCTCCTTCTTTCCTTTGCTTTCCTTTGCTTTCTTTTCCTCTCCTTTCTTCTCCTGTCCTCAACTCTCCTCCTACCTCTCTTCCTCCCTCGCTTCTTCTTATGTATCTTTTCCTTTCCTTTCCTTTCCTTTCCTTTCCTTTCCTTTCCTTTCCTCCTCTCCTCTCCTCTCTCCTCCTCTCCTCTCCTCTCCTCCTCTCCTCTTGTCTCTCCTCTCCTCTCTCCTCCTCTCTTCTCCTCTCCTCTCCTCCTCTCCTCTCCTCTCCTCTCCTCTCCTCTCCTCCTCTCCTCCTCTCCTCTCCTCTCCTCCTCTCCTCTCCTTTCCTCTCCTCTCCTCCTCTCCTCCTCTCCTCTCCTCTCCTCTCTTCTCCTCTCCTCCTCTCCTCTCCTCTCCTCTCCTCTCCTCTCCTCTCCTCTCCTCTCCTCTCCTCTCCTCCTCTCCTCTCCTCTCTCTCCTCCTCTCCTCTCCTCTCCTCCTCTCCTCTCCTCCTCTCCTCCTCTCCTCTCCTCTCCTCTCCTCCTCTCCTCTCCCCTCCTCTCCTCTCCTCTCCTCCTCTCCTCTCCTCTCTCTCCTCCTCTCCTCTCCTCTCCTCCTCTCCTCTCCTCCTCTCCTCCTCTCCTCTCCTCTCCTCTCACCTGGTTCTTCTCTCTCTCCTCCAGCCTCCTTCCTAGGGAACCAGTTGTTGAGTTTTGGTCAGAACTTGTCCTTCTCTCTGCGTCTGGACCGAGGCGTTCGTCATCCCTCCACCAGCGATGTGGTTCTGGAGGGTTCTGGTCTTCGAGTCTCCGCCTCTCTGGGCGACCTGCGCTCCATCGTCCCGTGTGGACAGAAGATCAGCTACAGCTTCAGGTCAGAACAACACGGACCTAAATACTGATATTTAAGGATTGAAGCTGCTGATAGCTGATAATGAACACCTTTAAATTTGACTATTTTCATGTCAAAAAATCCCAAACATTCCCAGTATTCAGTGTTAATTCTAGTCAGGGAGGCAGGTCGGTCTGAACCTTCAGTGAGACTTCATGTTAAACTCAGTCCAGCTCCTGCAGTGTGAGTGTGAAAGTCTCCCAGCTGTGAGGAAACACAATGTGAATTGAACTCGTCTCGACTCTAAACATTATAAATCAAAACATTATGAATCAAATAAAAGACAGTTCAACAAATCAAACACATCCAGTCATAATGTCTGGATTACCATCACATGTTCTGCATCAAACACCAGCTGGAAGCTTCCTTTAACATTTTATGATGATGGATTGAGTATTGATAATATATAACATTTCAGATATGTAGTAAGAGAAAACAAAAAAACATGCAATTTCACTGAATTTCAACTTGCTGAAATTAGAGGAGGAGCTAGTCAGTGAAATCAGCTGCTGTGATTGGTTGGAGTGAAACCCAGCAGGCAGTCTGGTCATGATGCACTTACTGGGTTTAGTTTGATTTGGTTTAAATGACTTTAAAAAACACATTAAATATAATTAAAGTCATGGATGATGTCACAGGAAAGGCATGTCAACATGGCAAGACAAATCAGGTGTGACAGATTCAATATTAGTAATAATGGGACAGTTTACATTGCAAATCAAACATAATCATACCAGTCTGGGAGTGAATAACCTCTCTACCTTTTCTTAAATCTTTCCCTTCTCTTCTCCATCATCTTGATCATCCTCGGCTCACAGGAATATTTGTTCCATCTATAGTCAGGCTGCTGCGACCTTTGACCCTTCGCCCGCTTACTTTTTGCTGCTTGTACTGTTGCTGATCAAGGAACTGAGGTGCAGTCTGGTGTAATGGCTCCACCTGTTGGAGGAGAGTGTTGTGTTTGGTTTACACTCCAGTGAAAAGCAGCTATGCAAATACTTGATATGGTTTGTTTTACATCATTGCCAGACGGGTGGAGTTTACCACACAGCGCAACCAGTGCCAGGAAGTTTAGAAAGTCCCAGTGAAGTATTGGTCAATTTAGTTCTAAGAAAACAAATATCTCAATTGTCCCGATGAGGTAAACTCCACCCACCTGGGACTCTGAACCGGTTAAAATAAACACCAAGAATCAGCTATAACTTGTCCAGGTTGTTGTGGTTTTCCCTCTTAGCCCGCTCAGCAGAAGACGGTGCGGCGGACATGTGCTGGCTGGTTGGGTTTTCTCTGTCATCTTTCCACTTTAACATTTTTTCCAGTAAGTCTGGACATTCCTGCCTGTCAGGAGAGAAATCCTGCTGCAGTACGTCAGCAGGTTTACGTTACAGAGCAAGTAGAAACATCGGTCCAGTCCGGAGGAATCTGCAGCTGCTGGATGTTAGCTGGAAGCCAGAAGGTTCTCGAGAACCACGTTTTATATTTCAGTACGTCTGAGTGACGTTGAGCCGGTTTCTTATCTGGACAGCGCTTAAGGCAAAGGCTCATCAGCTTGTGGAGAGTAAATTTATTACATTACATTACACAGCCCAACCCAAATTTGGCAAATCAATCACCACAAACTGCACAGGCTGCCATGGAAACGATTCACAGCAAAATAACAACGCTGTGTCAACACTGACTGTCTGTCAGCAGTCTGGCGCCCCCTGCTGGAACACTGACACCCCGCTTCACTGAATAGCTGAAAGTTTTTTTCCGCTCTGAAACTTGTGGTGTGAGCTTTTGATAGAAGGAGTGATGGTAAGAAGACGCCTGGGATGTAAATGTGCTGACCTGTTCTCCGTCTGGCAGGCTGGACCAGCGGCCCGGCAGCAGGTGGAAGCCTCAGCTCTCCGCCGCCCACTTCCAGACGCTCCTGCAGAACCTCACCGCCATCAAGATCCGCATGACGTTTGGTGAAAATGGTGAGCTTGTGTTTTATATCTAAGCTTTTATCAAATACAATCAATATCAGTTAATATATAGTTGAGTTGGTCAGGAACAACCAAACACTGAATGACCAGTGAATCAGCTCTGATGGATTCACCTGTTAAATCCACTTCAGTCAGGAAGGAGAGGTGAGATGAAGGAGAGGAGAGTTTAGGAAAGGATAACAGGATAATGTGATAATTTGTCAAAATGTAATAGTATCTCTTTAAATTGTAAAAATGTATCAGATACTGTAATAACATCCTCAGAGTGATATTGTGATAATACAAAAAAAATTATACCCTTTATAATGTAATGATTTCCAGTTAATTTGCATAATGTAAAAGTGTATTACATTATGAGGAAAAAGAATATCACTCTGAGGATTTAATTACATGGCAATTATTACATTTAATTATATTAATGACAAGTTTTATTAAATTTCCGACTATACTTTATTACACTTGGACAATATCTGGCAATTTACTACATTTAATTATACTTATGACAGGTTTTGTTGCATTTCTGAGTTATTTAGTTTAACATTTTGTTAAATTTAATAAATGTTATCACATTACCTGGCAGTTTTTACATCACCAGTTGGCACACACCTTGAGGCAGCTGAGACATGGATTGTGCAAAAATGGGTTCCAACTCAATATGAGGAAGATGACTGATGATTTGTCGTTGTAATACAGTGGATGACATGTCGTGTCTCCGCAGGGCGTGGTTACCTTGACAACGTGCGGCTGGTGTCGGCCCGGCGGGGGGAGGGCACCCCGGCGCCCTGGGTGCAGAGCTGCAGCTGCCCGCCGGGATACCAGGGCCAGTTCTGCGAGCGGTGTTCCTCAGGGTTCAAACATCGGTCCCCTGCAGAAGGAGGCTTCAGCCGCTGTGAACCCTGCAGCTGCCGGGGGGGGGACTGCGACCCGGAGACAGGTGGGTGGACTGGAGAGCCGCGCCTGAGTCATACTGAACATACATACAGCATGTGCACATTTAACAGTTGACTTTCCTTCCTTTCCATCTTTTGTCATTTGTTTTATCCAGTTTATCTGTTCTCTAGATTTTCTTAGAGTTTCTTTCCTTTAAGGTGAGATGTTTTCTGTGAACCCTCTCACCTGCTCTGTGTTTTCATATGAGTGTGTCAGCATGCTGAAGTGGAGCCTGTTCCCTGCAGGTGACTGTTACTCAGCAGATGAGACTCCCGGCGGGCGGAGCTGCTCAGCCGGTTCTTACAGCGACCCGGACGAGCCTCTGTCCTGTGTGAAGTGTCCCTGTCCCACCGGAGTGTCCTGCTCGCTGGCCGCCGGCTCGCTGGAGGTTCGCTGTGACCACTGTCCGCCCGGGACCACCGGTACGCTGACAACAACAACAACAACAACAACAACAACAATAATAATACCAAACATTTTTATACAGCACTTATCTGAGTGCTTTGCAGGAAGGCATGAAATCAAGAAAATGTATAATGGAATATATAAATAGGAGATAAAAATCTGATATATATTCAAAAGAAATTTGTTATGAAGGCAAAAAAAAACATAAAATGTAACTTTAAAACAAGATTAAAAATTAACCTAAAAAAATGTGTTTTGTGAAGTTAATTAAATGCCATCTGCTATTGGCTGATCTTTGGTGCCAGGTGATGTCACCACCTGTTGTACTCTATAGAAGGTGACATCATCACCTGGTGCCAAAGTTTTTTACCAGTAGATTTGTTTTGGGGTTTAGTTTATCTTTAATAAATTCCTGAAGCTCTGGATCCTCAGACTGAGATGTGTTTGTTCTGTTGTTTCCATCTCTACCTGCAGGCTCTCGCTGCCACATCTGTCTGGACGGTTTCTATGGCAACCCCCTGGGGGGCGGCGGCCTGCAGAGGCCCTGCAGGCCCTGCCAGTGTAACGGCCACGCCGACCTCAGCGGGGCGGGAATCTGCGACCGCGGCACCGGAGAGTGCCTGAAGTGTGTGAACAACACCAGGGGGAGGCAGTGTGAAGCCTGCCGGGACGGGTTCCACCGCACACACTCCGCCCACGCATGCAAACGTAAGAACAGCAGCACCAAAAGTCAAGTGCTGATCCACCACCGCCTCGTTTTGTGACTCTTGAGTCAGGGGTCACTTTTTAAAAAACACAGGAATCTCATTTTGGAATGTAACTTCACATATTAACTGTTAAAAAGTTCCTTATTTCTCAGTGATCTTTTTTCTGGTTTCTCATGTTTGTTAAATGGATAAAAACATTTCCTTTACAATTTTGGGTAGGAGCCAATATCTTTTGTTGTGTGTTTTATAAACCAATAGAAATGTTATATGATAAATGTTAAAGAATAAGTATTGTTGTGATACTCGCATCTTATAAACCCCAAACTGAGCAGAGCAGACTGAGAGCCTGATTCATCTGCAGCAGCTTCCTTACTGACTGCTGGAAGAACTAATTAGGAGTTAATGTTAATGAGCTATACATGTAGAATACAGTAGTGCAGAATAAGGTGCTAATAGGTGGTTTGTGATGACTGATAATGAACCAGTACACTACTAATATGCATGTTATAAGCGACTTATTAATAGTTAATGTGTCCCCTGATCTGAAGTGTGACTGCACATCATGTAAAGGTTATTGATCGATGATTGATCCTCTGTGCTCAGCGTGTGCCTGTGACGCGGCCGGCTCTCTGTCCGGACAGTGTTCAGATGAAGGTCAGTGTCAGTGCAGACGAGGCTTCGAGGGTCTGAAGTGCCAGCGCTCCGCCTGTCCCGCCTGCTTCACCCCCATCAAGACCAAGGTACCGCCCGACCCCCACCTCCGCTTCACTCCATCTGTTAGTGTAGCAGATATTGGCTTTCACACTTTTTTAATATGGAAATATGTGTTGTTTCTGCAGAGCTCTCTCATGTTGCTGTATGTTCTATAAATTACTCCTACTGAGTAATTTATGTTGATTACCTAACTTAACTTCTGGTTATTGTAATAAAACCCAATAAAGTTCTCATCATTACATTAACAAGACAGAAGTTATTATGTTAATGGTCGGTAACGTTTATTACATTAGAGGGAACTTTATTACGTTAACAGGATTATTATTAGGCAAACTTTGTTTATATAGCACATTTAATACACAAGGCAAATTCAATGTGCTTCACATAAAACACAAAAAATACATAATTTGTCTGGTAAAAAGAAGTAAAGATACTATACTATACTTATGATTTACCACATTTACTGCAAACTGTTACTGTTAAATACAGTATGTTAATGAGAAGTTATTACATTAGCGGTTCTCAGTGAGACTCCCTGCTGCATGTCACCTCACAGTGTGTGTGTCTCTTCAGATGGAGGTGTACGCCGCCCGGCTGCAGGAGCTGGAGGCTCAGGTGTCGGCGGCGGACGGAGGCTCGCTGCCGGTCGACAGCCTGCAGGTGGAAATGGCTCTGAACGCGGCGCAGGAGCTGGTGAACGACCTGCAGGACAACACCGAGCGCCTGGCAGGCAAGGATCCTGCTTTACATACAGACCAGCAGCCAATCAGTTTTTTACCTTTATTGATCCAGGGAAACTGAGCTCCACTCTGCTTCAGTCCTACATTCACACTGGGAGCTGACCAGTACAACCAGCCACTGGGTTTTATTTAATACATTTCATTTATTTTCAGTCTCTATCCGTCTCGTGGTTCTCACTGTCAGACCGAGCTGCAAAGTCACATTTTTTAGGAAATTTAGGATTATTAACCGAAGCCTGCTGGGGTTTCTGTGTCTCACCCACACAGCTTTTATCTCTTTTTCTTCTCTCTTTTTATATTGTTTTTTATCTTTTTCATTAAGTGCAAATAAACTAAACGTAAAACTGACCCTCACCTCAGCCTCACTACAGACTTTATGTTTAACGCTCGCTTTAAACAGAGACAATAGTTTTGTGATCATCAACTTTTTAAGAACCAGTGATTTTTGGCTTTCACATATCTGTCAAAGGGAAGAACCCGTCTCATACTGATGATGTCATACCTCCTGTACCCAACAGAAATGGAGAAGAGCCTGCAGCGCCGCCTGTCCACCATCAGCCGCAGCCAGCTGGCGGAGGGCCGGGACCTGCAGGCCATCGGCGACACGGCGGACGACATCGACCGGCGGCAGCAGACGTACCGGACGAAGGCCGAGGGCGTCCGGACGCTGATCGACGACATGAGGCGCAAACTGGAGGAGGCCAAGCTCAGCATCCAATCAGCTGTGAGGCTTTCACCGTCATATTAGTGATGTCAGCTGTGTAGAATAATGTTCAGCTGTACAGGGAAACGGTCCAGCTGACAGTAGGGCTGTCATTATCGATTAATACATAGATTATTTTTTCGATTAATCGATTAATCAGTTAGTCTATAAAATGTTAAAAATAAGGACAAATGTCCATCACAGTTCAGAGTCCAAAGTGATTCTTCAGATTTCTTCCTCAGTCTGACCAGCAGCCAAAAAACACAAAGGATTCATTTAATAATGAGATGAAACAGAGAAAAGCAGAAAATCTTAAAATCTGTGAAGCTGCAACCAGCAAATGTTTTGTATTTTTACTGATAAATGACTAAAATGATTAATCGATTATCAAAGCTATAATCGATACATTTTCTGTCAGTCGACTAATCAATGAATCGACCGGAATCTAAAAATGGGGAAATGTGTATGAACCCGGCTAGTGGTGATGACTGTGATTATGACGGTGAAGATGATGATTTTAATTACGGTTAATTAATTATGTTGACGGTCACTAACGCTAACTTCCTGTCTCACAGGACGTTCCTCTGGGAGACGAAGCGCTGGGTCCAGACTTCCTGTCCACACTGGTGCAGAGAGCTTCAGAGCTGGCCAAGAAGTGAGTCTGCTACTGAATCCACTAACAGTGATGCTTATAACGCATCATAAGGAAACATAACGCGTCATAAGGAAACATAAAGTGTCATAAGGAAACATAACGCGTCATAAGGAAACATAAAGTGTCATAAGGAAACATAACGCGTCATAAGGAAACATAAAGTGTCATAAGGAAACATAAAGCGTCATAAGGAAACATAACGCGTCATAAGGAAACATAACGCGTCATAAGGAAACATAAAGTGTCATAAGGAAACATAAAGTGTCATAAGGAAACATAACGCGTCATAAGGAAACATAAAGTGTCATAAGGAAACATAACGCGTCATAAGGAAACATAAAGTGTCATATGGAAACATAAAGCGTCATAAGGAAACATAACGCGTCATAAGGAAACATAACGCGTCATAAGGGAACATAACGCGTCATAAGGAAACATAAAGTGTCATAAGGAAACATAAAGTGTCATAAGGAAACATAACGCATCATAAGGAAAATAAAGCTGTCAGTTTGTTGGATTCATGTTCTCGTCCTCGTCCTCAGCCACCAGACGAAGGCGGGCACCGTGGAGCAAAGCGCCAACGAAGCGCTGAGCGACTCGGAGAAGAGCCTGGCGCTGGTGCGAACGCTCCTGAACAAGGAGAACAAGGTGAAGGAGCTGATCGGAGATCTGAAAGCCAAGTGAGTTTTCTTAAAGTTATAATCTACATTACGAAACATTTAGCTGCAACAAGGTATCATTTTCTCACTTTTGAATTAATGCTAGTAGCTTTAACTCAACATAGTGGACGCTAAAGTGTTAGCATGGAGCTACTATCACTCAACATAGTGCATGCTAAAGTGCTAGCATGGAGCTACTATCACTCAACATAGTGCATGCTAAAGTGCTAGCATGGAGCTACTATCACTCAACATAGTGCATGCTAAAGTGCTAGCATGGAGCTACTATCACTCAACATAGTGCATGCTAAAGTGTTAGCATGGAGCTACTATCACTCAACATAGTGGACGCTACAGTGTTAGCATGGAGCTAACATTACTCAACATAGTGCACGCTAAAGTGTTAGCATGGAGTTACTATCACTCAACATAGTGCACGCTAAAGTGTTAGCATGGAGTTACTATCACTCAACATAGTGCACGCTAAAGTGTTAGCATGGAGCATTGGAACCAACGATCTACCGGGGACACTTGGATGATTTTGGTGTCGATGTTCTCATCACTTAAAGGGGAAGTTGACCAATGGGAAACTCCCTGTATCCCTTTAAATGTGTTGCTGGTGTGTCGTGTGCAGGTACGACAAGACGTCCGCGCAGGTGAAGGCTCTGGAGAGCCAGGCCGGCCGGCTGAGCGGCGAGGCCAGAGACGAGAGCGAGATGGCGGACGACATGCTGAAACAGATCGCCACCATGGAGCGAGAAATCCCCGCTGCGCTCAAGGTGACTGCTGCTGCTGCAGGTTACAGTCTGGCACAGTGTGTTGCTCTGGAAACATGATGCATAATGACAACCATGCACATTCATATTTATGGTCATATTTATGTACCTGTTCATAATAAATATATTTGTTTGGCACATTGCTTAACAAAGTTACAGAGTGCCAGAACATAAAGGGAACAAAACAAATGTTTAAAAAATGAAAAACACATAATGAATGACTGGATCGTCACTGAATAATTAGTTAACAGATCAGTATTAGAGTGATGGTGGCAGGGAGGCCGAGTGTCAGAGAGACTGTCCTGTAACAGACATCACAGGTTTGACCCTGCAACTGTTAATGTGTCTGTTGCACCAAGAGACGTTCAACAATCATACAGGGAGAAATCCATCAGAGAAGAGGAGAGACCAGTTTCTCCACCACAGGAGCAGGAGAGAGACCAGAATGCACTGCAGCAGAGAGGCAGATTGCGTTCTTGCTCTTACTATTGCCATCTCTATTGTTTGCTCCACCTACATGTAAAACCAACAGCTGAATACAAGTTCCGACCCTTTTCTGGTGGTTGATGAAAGGCATTCTGGGAAACGTAGGAAGCCACTAACTGCAGTAGACGAGGCAGGTTGAGGGATCATGAGTGGGTTCACCAAAAAAAAGGAAATCACAACACTTGATCACAAAATAGCACCTGGAATATACTGAACATCACAGATTGGTGAGATCTGACAGTGGGAGAGGATCTGAGGGAGTTTTCCTAAATGTCCCATGTCCTGTTAGAAGACACTCACGGTCAGGCTCTAATGAAGGCGTGTGCTCCTGTTGTGGCAGGAGGAGGCGGAGGCGGCGGTTGCCAGGTTGGACGGGCTGAAGCAGGCGGTGCAGGGGAACATCACCGGCCTCCAGGCGCTGCAGGAGGAGGTGGAGGGAGAGAAGGCCACCGTGGAGCAGATGCTGGCTGACGGCAACACAGCCCAGCAGGTAACACTGTCTGAAAAAACATAGTCCTGATACTGAACCACAGTCATAATAGCCCCAGTATACTTTATAGTGTTTGTGTGTTAGGTTTGATCCAGTAGACAAACATCTGTATCTGAGTGTAAACTGGTCCCAGGTCTGTAGTGCTGCAGGTGAAGTGTCAGTTAATGTGAGCTGCATTAGAAGCAGTGAAGAAGTCTTCAGTGTTGTAACACGGTTCTGTCCTGCCGCTCCTCAGGACTACGACCGGCTGCTGGCCAGAGCGAACGCCGCCAAGGCGGTGGCGGAGGCGGCGCTGCAGGACATCAGCAGCAACACTGACCAGGTGGACGACGCCCTCAACACCCTGAGAGGTACAGACGACAGACAGACAGATGCATGAAGAAAAATATGGGCAAATTGACAATAAACACATACAATAACTAAATAAATAAATAATGCATGAATGAATGAATGAGCAAACAAATTCAAAGTCAGTAAACTGTCTTAAGTTGTTTTCAAGCCCAGCGCCTGTTATCCAGTGATGTGTGTCTTCTTTGGTGGTGTTACTCAGTTTTGAACACAAACAGCAGGGGGCGACATGACGACTTTGCCTACCCATAGCGTACAAGCCCATTGAGGACACCTAACCCTATATTCATACTGTTTAATTACGCTGTTTTCCTGTGATATCGAGTTCATTTTCTTTGTTTTCTCGAGATGTCGAGTTACTTATGTCATTATCTCAAGAGTCGAGATAACAGTTTGTTTTCCCGAGATAATGAGAAAAATATCTTGAGATCTCGGGATAACAAAAATTGTTTTCTCAAGATAATGAGAAAAATATCTTGAGATCTCGGGATAACAAAAATTGTTTTCTCAAGATAATGAGATCATTTCCTGCTTGAGATCATTTTCTGCAACAAACATCCTAAAGGAAAGCAAATTACTCAAAACCCAAATGTTGCAGCCTGTTAGTGTTCAGGATGTTCAGTCAGTCGGCAGCATCATGAGGAACGATTAATTTACTTGAGATAATGAGATAATTACTCTATACTCATTTTATCTTGATATATTGAGATAATTTTCTCAAAATGCGTTATCTTGAGATAATGACATAAAGAACTTGATATCTCGAGAAAACAAAAAAAATGTACTTATCACAGGAAAATGAATAAAAATGTGAATAAAAAATGTATGAATATACAGTATGTCTTCAGAGGGACAGATCTAGCTGCCTGCTCACATCACAGTGTCTTTAACACTGATGCTCTTCCTCCTCTGCAGGTTTCGACCAGCAGATTGACGTCAGCAGAGCTTTGGCCGACGACGCCATCAAGAAGCTTCCCGCCATCAACGCCACCATCCGCCAGGCCGTCGACAACAACGGCAAGACCTTGTCCATCATGGGCGCCGTGGGCGGAGACTACAACGACGCCCTGGGGACGGTCAACCTGCTGGAGAACGTGGTGTCCCGCCTGGAGGTAGCTAGCTAAACCAATCACCGGCCAGGATTCATACACATGACCTGTGGTGGATGTTCTTTTTTTGTTTTTTTTCCAAAGTGCATCCGGACCCATTATCTGCACCATTTCCTGTTTTCACACCAAAATGTTTTAGACACCAAAATCATCCATGTGTGCCCGGTAAATCATTGGCTCCTGTCCTGACCTCCATGCTAACACTTTAGCATACACTCTGTTGAGTGATAGTAGCTCCATGCTAACACTTTAGCATACACTCTGTTGAGTGATAGTAGCTCCATGCTAACACTTTAGCATGCACTCTGTTGAGTGATAGTAGCTCCATGCTAACACTTTAGCATGCACTATGTTGAGTGATAGTAGCTCCATGCTAACACTTTAGCATGCACTATGTTGAGTGATAGTAGCTCCATGCTAACACTTTAGCATGCACTATGTTGAGTGATAGTAGCTCCATGCTAACACTTTAGCATACACTCTGTTGAGTGATAGTAGCTCCATGCTAACACTTTAGCATGCACTATGTTGAGTGATAGTAGCTCCATGCTAACACTTTAGCATACACTCTGCTGAGTGATAGTAGCTCCATGCTAACACTTTAGCATGGAGGTGAGGTGTTGAGTGATAGTAGCTCCATGCTAACACTTTAGCACTGCTATCTTTTTTTTATATACAGATGCAGATTTATAAAGTTTAAAAATGAAATATTAACGCTGTATATCCGTTTTATTTTTGGAGCTAGTTCAGGTGAGTAACCACGTATTCATCCGCTGTGCAGTGATTTTTCACCCACCACCTTCACTTCCGGTGGAAACAGAAAGTAGTTCCTAGCAGTTCAGAACAGTCTGTTGTTTTTGTATCATACTGACAGACTTGGCCACATAAATAATTTCAAAATGACTTACCATTAACTTTAGATTCATAATCAAATACACCACTTACACATGCCATTTGGCGGGTGTTTTTTTCCCCACAGTGCCTCACAGCACCATGAGGGCATGCTGTATATTTATCACAGGCGGCCCCAGTGAGAATCGAACCTCTAACCCTATAAACAAGTCATGCTCTGTGCTGCTTTATGCATGTGAGCCTGTTGGGGGTTGAAGGACATTCAGTTCTGTTCATGACAGTAAAATGGTTTGATTTCAGAGCGCTGGGCGTTGGTCCAGTTCTGTCTGGTGAGCATGGAAACTCCACACTGGGCTGATTTGGGTTTTTTTGTCGTTGCCTTCAGGGAACGTCCGGGTCTTTGCCGTCTCACACCGGTCTTGTGCGGGACGCCACCAAACTGAACGAGGAGCTGAAGGGGCTGAAGGCGGCGGCGGTGGCTGCAGGCGGGCGGCTGGCTGCAGAGCTGGACAACGCCAAGAGGGACAAAACTGAAGCTGAGGAGGTGTGTTGGTCGCAGGGAAATACCGAACCATAAAAGTCGAGTCGAAGTCCATTCCAAGACCAGATCCGGTTGAGTTTGAGTTGAGACCGAGTCAAGACTGAGACCGGAGCAAATCGAGTTCTATTCAATACCAAAATTGGCAGTAAACAGTGAACATTTCTTTCCAAATATAAAAATTATGCTGAAGAAGTTTCTTAATAATCAACAGAGATGTAGATCTGTCTGCAGGAGCTTCAACCTCCAGATAATCATAGGCAGGAAAAAGTCGTGTTAACATCCAATAGCAGCAGAGACCGAGTCACAGTAGGAACAGGAACGAGTGACGGAGTCTTCTCCAGTCCGTCTGAAAGTTGAACCCTGATGTTTTCTGTGCAGGCTTCTCACGGGGCGGCCGGGGCCTTCAGCAGCGCCAAGCAGACCAGAGACGCTGTGGGACAAACTCTGCAGTCCGTCAACAACCTGCTGGCACTGTTCGGTAAGCACACTGTCCACAGCCTTGTAAATGTATTACAGTCATTTATCACCAGTAAACAAAATAGAGGAAATACAAACCAATGTGATTGAAATAAATGTTGAGATGAGGTTTTCTATGGAGCCGCTGAGAAGCTTCTGATTGGCTGCAGAACACCTACACTCTCAAAAACAGTGACGTAAGTTCCCTATATGGTTCATGAATGTTCCTCATGGTACAGCTTGAGTTGTTTATGGAAAAATAAGCACAACTAGATGTTCACAGAGGTAAAATGTAGAGCGGCTCAACAGAACCAGCAGACCGCAGCAGAACCAGAACAGACCGGGTGCAGCAGCTTAAAAAGTGCTGCAGCAAGCCCAGATGTACAGATGTTAGCATGCGGTGTAGTTTGGGCGCCCCCCCTCACCCCTCTCCCCCCTCCCCCCTCCCCCTCTCCTGCAGGTCAGCCCGGCAGCGTGGACGAGCAGCGGCTGACCCAGCTGGAGGAATCTCTGGCCAACGCCCAGAGCAACGTCAACCAGAAGCTGAAGCCTCGGCTGCGGGACATGGAGGACAGGGAGGCGGCGCAGCGGAGCCGCCTGTCCGGCATCCAGCTGGACATCGACACCGTCCTGAGCGACATCGCCAACCTGGAGGACATCCTGCGGGCCGTGCCCGACGGCTGCTTCAACCACGCGGCCATCGAGCACGCCTGAGCCGGAGCCGGAGCCGGAGCCGGAGCCGGAGCCGGAACCGGGACACGCTGCACCGCAACCACACTGCACCAGCCACGAGGCAATATCTGCCATTTGAAAAAAAAAAAAAAAATGACTGGTAGTGCAAAAATAACAGAAACGATACTTTTATCAAGTAATTTAAAGGAATACAGTGAGTTTTTGGGAGACTGACCCATTGGTCATCATAAGCACCAAGTGAGTCAAAGTAAAAACTCTGTATTTTATATTATATGGTCTGTAGATTCATAAATTAAAAAAAATGGAAAGATCATTAACTTATTATAGCTGATGTAGCCAGGTTTATTTTTGGAACCATTTCACTATTTCAACCTTCACTTCAGGGTAAATAGTTCCTGCTAGTTCAAAACAGTATTGTTTTAATATCTTATTTAGCCTACTGTAAATTTTACCAATATTCAACACAAAACTGCCAGATTTAGCCACATAGCATTAGAGTACTTAACCATTTAGCTTTAGAGCTGCTGCAAGTTCTTATTTCTCACTTTTGAAATAATGCTAGTTGCTTTTACTCAACATAGTGTATGCTAAAGAGTTAGCTTGGAGCTACTCTCACTAAACATAGTGTATGCTAAAGTGTTAGCATGGAGCTACTATCACTCAACATAGTGTATGCTAAAGTGTTAGCATGGAGCTACTATCACTCAACATAGTGTATGCTAAAGTGTTAGCATGGAGCTACTATCACTCAGCATAGTGTATGCTAAAGTGTTAGCATGGAGCTGCTATCACTCAACAGAGTGTATGCTACAGTGTTAGCATGGAGCTGCTATCACTCAACATAGTGTATGCTAAAGTGTTAGCATAGAGCTACTATCACTCAACATAGTGTATGCTAAAGTGTTAGCATGGAGCTGCTATCACTCAACATAGTGTATGCTAAAGTGTTAGCATGGAGCTGCTATCACTCAACATAGTGTATGCTAAAGTGTTAGCATGGAGCAGCAGAGCCAACAATCTTCACATGGATGATTTTAGTGTCTATGTTCTTATCTCTTTTAACTGGGAAATTGACCATTGGAGCAATCTGCTAAAAACTCATTGTATTACATTGTATTACCAGATTTTAGAAATATTGAATGTTGAATTTCAGGTAATTTCAGGGAGTTTTTTCCAAATGGGAACCGGCTGATCTGTGGGCCGGTTTCCACTTTACTTTCTTCTCAGTGAGGTCTGGTTGTGAAATGGGGTTTAAGGTGTTTGACAGTGTTTGTGATAATCAGTGTGTGTGTGAGCCGAGTGTCGCTCAAAGAGTATTCTATTTATATTTGTACATACATGATCAATGATGTGAAGTGTTTTGTATTGTTTAGCTTCAAGCAAAGTAGTCATTATTTCCTGGGATTCAGTATTTTCATTAGTTTTGTTGCCAAAAGTTTTGAAAGTCATCACATAAGAAATATTTATATGTATCTTATATCAAAAAGCACAAAGCAGATGCTATTAAATACAACCTGCAGCACTTTTTCTAATCACAACGCACTTCAGTTGTCTAATTTTTCAAAACTGTGATAGTATTATGTATTTTAACCTTTATTTTTCTCGGGGAGGGCCACTGAGCTTCTTCCTGCTTCACACTCATACAGTTCATCATGTTCACATTGGGAGTTTCCCAGTATAGCCACAGTCTTCTACTGTTGCTCTCCTCTGCTACATAAAAGCAAGTGATGTTACTACTGAATAAACTTTATTATGCAGGTACTGGAATGACGATAGTAACCACTGTATGTGTCCCAAGACATGTAATAAACCACCATGGATTTTCATCAGTTTTTTTATTGGATGAGTCAGTTTTACGTCCCCACGTTGTCTGTAAAATGAATCTGAGCTCGGCTGATTTCCCCTGTCGCCCGAACAGCTGAGAGAGGGAACGGCCCGACCGCCATCTGAATCCTCTCCAGCGGGACAAAATACACTCCGCTGCTCTGTTCCCCCTCAAGCTCTGAAAGGGACGTGCCATTTTCAACACATCTGTTACTCAACACAACATGCGTATGTTGATAGAGTATATGGAGTTTTAATATTTCTCGACATTTTATATAAATGACCGTCCTGCTCCTCTCGCTCTGCTCTAACTCAACAGTGATCCAACCTGTATCCAGGTCATAAATCTTCTCCACTGTCTGTTCTAAACAGCCGGTGTCTGGTGTAGAGTAAACAGAAGAAGAAGAACTGGGTAGTTAGCATGAGCAGCGATATCCACCATGGCTGAACAGACAGAGAGAAGAGAAACTCAAACTGCATCAACAGAAAATCCATTTGTCCTCTGTGGCGTTCGGATTCTATCCAGATACTTATTGTTTTTGGGAAATGAAGGGGATTTCTGGATCCTTTTTGCCAATCATTCTGTTCTTAAAACGGGTGAAATAATGTAGAAATGACATATGACAAAGTTATTATATATTTTAATGTGTTACTGAATTTGTAAAAAATATTTTGTTAATAGCCATGGAGCGGATGTTGTGTTATCGTCGCTTCACTAAGCCACTCTGGAATGCTAAGCTAAGTCTGGCTAACTAATGAAGAAATGTAGGACAGAAGAACCTGAAAGCAGAAATAGTGAATATTAGTGTTGGATGTAGTTAAAGTTATTTTACACCTCTATTCATTTTCATGTTAGACTGAAAGGGGGTGGGGCCAGAATCCCTTATTTGAGTTGAAAAATGATTGACATCACAGTAGGCTACCGCCCACACAGTTTGATTGACAGGTGATCTGTGGGAAGGGCAGTGCAGAAACACCACAGCAATGTGCTTAGCAACAAAGATGGAGACTAAAAAAACACAACAATGAGCTCTTATAGTGACCAGACGTCCCCGTTTTCTGGGGACAGTCCCTCCGGGGACCGGTGCTTTGTCCTGGCTGGTGCCTTCCCCAAAACGTCCCTGGATTTCCCCTCTGGACGGCGTTAATGTAACCGTGGGCAGTCTGGTGTCATTTGGATCACAGGGGTTTTATCCTGTCCTGGCTGTCTAGATGGGAGTATTGCAGGGCAATGCTGGTAATGTAATCTATTACATAATAACTTTAATGCAATCTGGACGGCATATATGTATTTATTTCTTCTATAAATTAGGCTGCTAAGGGGCCGTATCATTTCTGTCAGATTCAAGAATACGCCTGCAAAGTATTTGTAATTTCTGAATCAGATGGCGTTGATCCGGACGGTATTAGAATGGACAAAGTTGTCCATGTCCTCAAATTTGCTCCCAAAAACCACTTCGCTTTGCATCGCTTCGCTCTAACAAATGTTGTCTCATGTTGCTGTTTCACTGGGTGAGTTGTTGCATGGCTCATGTTGTTGGAAGGTCAGCTAGCTAACTAGCTAACCTAGATAACTTAGTATGATAGATTGTATTTTTTCAGTTAGTAGCAGAGCGCGAGGCTTCATAATATTAGCTTCCTCCTCTCTTACCTCTTGTTCTAGCATCGCCTATTTTGTATATCATTTTGCCCAAATAAAATCCAAGATCATATGTCTGGAAAACTTCATCTTGACGTTATACACTAGCGAGTTAGCTAGCTAAGTGGCTACAGTGATTTGGAAGTGATGGGATAGTTAGGCCAGCTAGCTAACATTACTTCAGCCTACCAGAGCTAAAGTTAGCAGCTAGCATTCGAGGCTGCTTCAGGTAACGTTCAGACCAGGAAGAACAACAGTCTGAACGTGATTGCTTCTCTCGCTGCAACCATCATGCTCATTTGCACAATATAACATTTTTACAACTTTTCTCATCGCTTTGTGGGTTTGGTTGGAGTTGCCAGCTATCCCATCATGCCATGCGCACATGATTACTCGCCTCTCATAGACAAAGAATGGAAATCAGGTCTGATTTGCAAACTGTCGCACCAATGGAGACAAAATGAAACAAAAGCAGAAACTCACAGATTACCACTTTAACATATATTGAGTTGAAAGTAAACACAATTGTGTTGAGAAGTCTCAAATCAGACACACAGATGATGTGTTGAAAATGACACGTCTTTTTTAAGAGTGCAGTACAGTTTACATTCAAAATAACTCCAAGTAGCTACAAAGGCAGAGTAGCACAGAAGAAGAAACAAGACATTTTCCTTTTTTGTTTTTGGCATTGTGCAACGCAAGGTGACTTACAGGGGTAACGAAAAATCCTTCGCGTGTACACACACACACACACACACACACACACACACACACACAATCAGGAATCAATATACAAATCATTGTCCTCTATGCAAACAAATATACATTTGACGTGGACGCCCGCTGGAGGCAAAACAATGAGGCTCTGATTAGTTTAGCATGGAGATCTGTACATCCATATAGTGAATAGAAAATGGCAAGAGAGTGGTCGTCCCCACTGTATATTATATATATTTATATGTGTATTTTTTGCAAACACTTTCACAACAGATCATATTCTACGGAGTAAACGTTCATGCCAAAAACAAACTGTCTAAGCATGCAGTCTAAGAAGAGATAACAAGATAAATTAACAGGAAAAGTTGACATTAATCCGGCGCTCTGATCCTCCAGCCTCCACCCAGACGTTCACCAAAACTTAAAGCAGAACAAACAGGTAACTGCAATTTGGTGTTTTTCTTCTCTGAGTGTAAAGTTTCCACGGTGTTTTATGTGAGTTTCAGGACGCGTGGGGTCTTGAAATCTCAATAAAACATTTCAAAAATACATTGTGTTGTAGCAACTGATTAGTAGTAACTGCCAGATAATTATAATGATAATTATAATTATCATTATAATGTCATAATGTAATAAAAATGTACATCTAACTGAATCCAAAATGTAATAAAACCTATTGATATTAGAAACTGCTGAATAATGCAATAACATCACAAAATCCAGCAATAATATTCCCAAATTTCCCCGAGGGGATTAATAAAGTGATATCTTAATATTACTTTATACGGGCAATAACAGTTTTAACAGATGATGTAATAATATTCACTAATAATGTGATTCCAATTATTACATTCATCTTACTCTTATTAATTACCACATTATTTGTCAATATTATTGTTACATAATCAGTTTAAAATATGTTACATCCCTTATAAAATAATAATCGCTATTTAAATTATTACCTTAAATTTGATGTTATTACATTACCCTGCAATTTATTAGCAGATTTTATTACATTTTGAACACTAAAGGGACATTTTTTTAACATTTTGACAAATTATTGCATTATCCGGAAGTTGCTGTGTATCAGTTACAGGGTTGAACCCTAACGCTTCACTTCTGAAACACACTTGTTTGCAGGTAGGAGTTTATTTGTGTTACATCGATATGGTTGGTGTGATAATAAGCTACATACAGCTGCTGACACCAGTGCAGTGTGACGGAGAGCGGAGGATCAGAGCGCAGACTCCCAGATCCAGACCGTGATCCAGACCGGATCCCCGAGCAGGACCACAGCTGACCGGATCTTTACATGAGACACGCTTGATTTACAAAGTGAATCGACCGGTAAGGAACCGGTCCACAAGTAGAGTTTTTCCACTGCAAAAGTAACAAGCTGTACACATACTGGGCCTGGCGTCAGTACAGTGTCAGTACTGAGCGCGCACGCTGCCTGTGCACCCCCGCTTTAATAAAGACTTCCCTCCCAGCAGCCTTTGCAAGCGGGCCGGTACCAAATATGTTCTGGTGCAAATACCTGCAGGATGCTAATGTACCGACACCAAACCAAGCCATGCACAGAGTGGGAAAACACACCGTTCTGTGGCACAGTACACTTATGCAGTGGAAAAAGACATTTAGTACCCCCCCACCCCGACCCCCACCCCGCCCCCCACCAGGTCTGATGCAAGTCACATGACACAGGAAGAAGGAGGGACATCGATACCTAATGCTCCTTGGGATGGGAAAGCGATAGCTCAAAGAAGAGTATACGTTTCACACAGAGGACAGAGAAGGAAGGTAGGGGTGGGGGGGTTGGGGGGTGGGGGGGTATATGATGGTGGCGGTATGTCTCCCTGCCCCCCCCTCCCCCCTCGCTTCATGCCGGCGGGTTGTCGGTTCTATCCCGACGCGTTGATGTAGAGCTGACTCTGCAGGATGTAGTCGATGACCGGCTGGCTCAGGTAGTCCACAACATGGCCGTCACCGTGCTGCAGGGCCAGCCTGGGGGGGGGGGGGGGGGGGGGGGGGGTCACAGGTCAGTACACTTCAACTTTTCACATTTAAGCCATTATTAGCTCATGCTCTTAGTCACATCGATTTGTAGGATAGGACACAAACCTCTTCTTGTAGATGGTACGTCCCAAACTTCACCAGCTAACTACATGTTTAGATAAGGCAAACTGCAGACTGGAGTTTAGTTTTAGTTCTGCAAGCATTTCTCAGAGGCAGAGCTGCTCTGTATGCATAATCTCATTGGTTGAGATAAACCTCAGTGGGCGGAGCCAAAGAGCCTCAGTTTTTCTGTCTAAGTAACGTTAGGGTAAGAGGTGAGAGAGGAGGAGGCAGAAGCCTCGCGCTCTGCTGCTAACTGAAAAAATACAATCTATCCATACTAAGGATGGTCATGACTTTGACAGTTAACTAACTTAGGCTCTGATAAACTGCGGTTCTTTGCTTCATGCTTCCTGTGTGGCTGGATGAGCAGGAGCCGCTGACTTGCCGTCTGCTTTCTTTCACATTTGTGCTTCTTGCACTTCTCATGAGCCTGAACACTGCAGTAGTCTGCTCTGCCGGGCTGTAGAAAGATCAGCTCTCCTCGCCCAACCAGGAAAAATAACCTGATCGGAATCCACCAGTAATGCAAGTCCAAAGTCCAAAGCACCCAGTTGTTTTGGCCACAAGGACATTATTTGACCGTGTGCTGTCCATCGTGTCCATTTCCAAGTGAAGCATGACCCAGCTTCTTGGCTCCGCCCACTGAGGTTTAACTCAACTCAAACTGAGAACGAAGGCCAGTCTCCTGTGGAGTAAACTAACCTGCCAGCCACAGACAGCTGCCAGTCTCTGGCTGCTGTCTGGTCTTACTTTCCTACAGTGAACACACCTGCAGGATGAACAGGAGTGCAAACAGGAGGGAGGTCAAGGCTCAAAGTTTAGATTAAAACCCACCTGCTCTTGGTCGAGCTGACGATGGACATGGGGTGGTTGATATCGTCTTTCACTACAATGATGTTGTCCTGAAAACAAGAACAGCGCAGTATGAAGAGATCAGATGACAGATGAGATCATTTTCGGGAATGAAGGAACAAATAATTATTTTCTCATTGACGCTCATATTTTTAAAATGGTACACGGGGGGTTTTAACAGGTTTCAAGGGTCCAAATGTCATGAAATCCCACAAAACACATGAACGACCACGGAGGCTTTCAATTCAAGGAAGTGCAAGAAAAACACCAAAAGGGCAATTATGTGTTTTTTACCCAACAGCAGCAATAGAGCTCAACAGTGACCGCCCACTTCTGAACGGCTCCGGTTCCAGGAAGTGAATTTCCCATTCATTCCTCCATGTTCAAATCCTTATATAAAGATGTAAAACATTTGATTCGGAGCAAAAAAAAATGGAAAACAGAAAAAAAGGCAAAAGTTTTTTTTTTTGCCGTTTTTTTTGCTCCGAATCAAATGTTTTACGGTCACGATTCATCTCGTAGTTGGTTGGCTTGCTTCCAGGCTTAAAACTCTTTATATAAGGATTTTCTGAAACGTCAATGGAGGAATGAATGGGAAATTCACTTCCTGGAACCGGAGCCGTTCAGAAGTGGGCGGTCACTGTTGAGCTCTATATCCTGCTAATTCGTTTCACATGAAGCCGCTCTGCTGTAAATCCTCCAGTTAGGCTAAAAAGCCTCATTCCCAGCGTCTTAATGATGAGTGAATACATTACAGTAATCGTTTCTCAACACTCCCAGTACCAGGATTACAGGGCAAAGATTTTTATTCAGTGAGATTATGAGGAGAATAGTGGATTAAAGGCTAAATGGATTAGGATGATTCATTTGACAGATCTGACCTCGTACTGGCTCTGGTTTGTGTTGTTCTCTCTTCCAGTCTTTATGGTGGAGAGAAAGTTTTCTAGTAAAACTGTCAACCTTTAAATCTGGGTTGCCAGTTTTTCCTTCATCCCCAACACCCCCAAAAACAACACTCTGCTTGCTACAGCCTCATGAAGTTTTATTGAAATACATTCTGCCTGGTTTATGCCAAAGGAGATGGAAGACGTCTCAATTTTCTACGAGGTAAGAACAGTTTGACGTGACGTTTTCTCTTACATTATGAGCGAGTGGTATGATGGTGTATTACGGCCATTGTAGGTGATTTTTTTTGTAGAAAGGGGTAATAAGAATTTGGATCAACCAAGCGGAAGACTTCAGCCTCCACAGCACAGACAGCCTGAACATGAGGAGCTGCAACAAACAGGCAGCAAGTTTACTGATCTAGATGCTGAAATTAATGAAAGTTAGTAGGTTAGGATTCGTTTTTTTCTCGCAAATATCTGACTTCAATCTCAGAAATTCATTGTTTTTTCTCACAAATTTCTGAGTGTTTTTTTTCCTTGTAAATTTCTGACTTTAATCTCAGAAATTCAGAGTTTTTTCTCACCTACAATGGCCCCAATACGCCGTTGTACAATACAGATTTGGACTGGATTTTGGACAGATTTGGACTCCGTTACGTAACTTTTTTTCCGTCGGTCTGCCTGACCTTGTACTTGCGGAGGACGGAGGAGTGGTTCATGATCCTCTCTGTGTCGGCTCCGTCACGAGGAACCACTACGATCCCGAAATCCCCCACGATCACTTCCATCTGAAACCACAGAGACAAGACCTTGATCAGGTCTGCTGTAGTGAAGATCTGCTGGTGGGAACTCTGCCTGTCAGACGGACTCGAGACAAATGTGGATTTTGTGGATTTTGAGGCTGTAACACATTTTTAACACATTGTTTTTCTAAAAACTTGCATAAAATACACTTATAATTTTAATTACAATTGGTTAAGAAATTTTCTGAAAAATTCCTTTTCCATCTGCAAGTGAAACTCTTCAACATCTGTATATAAACCCAAAATTAAGATGGTCAGATGCCTTTCTACCTGTTTGCACCCTCTGCCAGGAAGTCAAAAAGTGAAACTGATGTTTCTGCGATCACAGCAGCTTCATGATGTCTGAAGTTGGCTGCAGCTTTTGAGCAGCCAATCATGTACTAGTGTTGCACTGTCCAGCGGGAAAACTGATTCTTTTAATTAACTCGATTCTTTCTGCTGCCGAACAGTAGTGAATCAATTCAGGACTGATTCGCCTTTGTACAAATGACAGTTTCATAGCCAACAGCACTTTGGTCTATACCTATAAATATATATATATATAAATATAGGTATAGATAGATATATATATGGACTATATATAT
Source organism: Centroberyx gerrardi (assembly GCF_048128805.1). Taxonomy (NCBI): domain Eukaryota; kingdom Metazoa; phylum Chordata; class Actinopteri; order Beryciformes; family Berycidae; genus Centroberyx; species Centroberyx gerrardi. The sequence goes on from NC_136009.1 coordinate 30,037,346, forward strand.
ATATGTACTGTGTCTTTTGACCAAAAGGTGGCGCTGTCTACGGTTCGTCAGTTTCACAGCTAGCAGTCAGACGGTAAACAGCAGTGTGAGTAACACTACACATAATGGGTGTTGATACTTGGTTTTTGCAGATGTTTCCTTCGTTAACATCAAAATGACCTGTTGATCATTGCAATAGTGTTCAGTCAAGTGGAAGGAGCTAAGAGGCGGGGCTACAGGGGCACACGGTGGGTGGGCGGGGCTACAGGGTGCTTACATCACTGTCCTTCCACAGGCCAGGGATGCAGAAGGACTCCAGGAGGTCACTGCCACACAGGAGCAAGATGCGTAACTCTACAGACGACAAACAGGCAGGAGGAGAAGACACGGCTCAGTAAACTTCATGTTTACCGGGTACAAACACAGAGGAGCAAGATGCCAGAAGGAGTTGAAACTCTCCGTGGACACAACGGGAAGGAACGCGCACGGCTCCGCGGACTCGACGCGAGTCGCTCTGAGATCCAGGAAGATTAAAGGGACAACTCACCGATTTCCTCGTATCTCATCGCAGTTCCCAGGTTGGCGTTTTCATCTTACAGAATGAGACAAAATGCATAAATAATTCATCCATTTCAGAATCAGCATCATTTTAACCACAAACTACAGTAAATGCACAGGAATTTGTTTTGGCGATGTTGGTGTAGAAACAGATGAAGAAGCAGAGTAGTACATACAGTACTTCACATGGTACAGTAGACTACGCTTGTATAAATACAGGTAATTTATGCATCGGTTGTTAAAAGATGAGTTATATGCAGTGGCTGATGGTTTCCAAAATCCAAATTTCACACAGACTTCCTACAGATTTTGCTATGAGGAGATCAATATACAGCAGATTCAGACTGGATCCTTTAGGCCACAAAGTCTAATGGATCCCTGTTTTACTTTTTACCAGTCAACATACAGTAGACTCTTTAAAAACAGAATAGAATCTCTGAATGACGGCTGGTCACCCGCCAAAATGTCTAGAAGTGTAAATAAATTTAATATCAGCTGGTGGTTGGGGTTGGGCAGTGGATCAATTCATGAAGGAGCTCAGCAATTCAACTGAGGAAGTGGAATTTTAAAAAACCTTCAGGAAACAGAATTGGAATTTCAGGAAGTTGAATTTAATTCAGTGAAAGTCCATGTTTTCTTCCCACATATCTGAGATTCCACATAGTGTTATATATGATCAATACTGAATATCATAAAACCTGCACCCGTCCTGCACTCTTTCGGGTGCAGGACGGGTGCAGGTTTCATTTCAGAGGAGGAACTGAAATGAAATGAAACCTGATCTGACGGACAAACATGCATCAAAATGTAAAACATGTCGGTCTAATTTGTTGTTGAAATGCCTCCTGAAGCATTAAAACCAGAGGGAGCGCTCCAGTGTCTCAAACTCAATCACAACATTTGCTTCAGTGAAACTCAACTGAAAGTGAGTGAAAATCAGAGTTGGGGTCAATTCATGAATGAACTCATCAACTCCAATTCAACTGAGGAATTGGAATTGAATTGGAATTTCAGGAAGTAGAATTTAATTCAATGAAATTTAGTGAAATTCCATGTTTTTTTTTGTTTTTTCTCACCACATATCTGAGATTCCACATAGTGTTATACAGTATATTATCAATACTGAATATCATAAAATGTTAAAGGAACCTTCCAGCTGGTGTTTGATGCAGAACATGTAATGGTAATCCATACATTATGACTGAATGTGTTTGATTTGTTGATTTGTCTTTTATTTGATTCATAATGTTTTGATTTATAATGTTTAGAGTCGAGACAAACTCTCTTAGAAGTGGAATTTCATGGAATTTAATGGAATTCAGGTGTGTTTCCTTCCAGCTGGGAGACGTTCACACTCACACTGCAGGACTGAACTGTGGATTCACCATGAAGTCTCACGTCAGGTCATGAATGGACTGAACCCTGCTGTGCAGTTCTGTACTGTGTGTAAAGTTTTGTACTTTGTTCTTGTCTTTGTAAGCGGCGTCTCTTCTTACCCACGAAGGTGAAGCGCTCGATGTGCGGGCGGACGCAGCAGATCTTCCCCAGACTCTCGCTCATCTTCCCCCACAGTTTGACTGAACAGGTGAAGAAGAAGGAAACTTTAGACGCTCTGCGACACAGAATCTGTCCGTCGATTAATTTGCAGAATTTGATTCCACAAACATCTGCTATTTTAAACAAAGCAACAGTAAACATGTCTTCCCCCCGTTTGGGCCAATCAGGAACCAGTATGTAACTGTAGTTCTGTAGTTATTTTGAACGCCGAATGAAAGGCGAGTTTTGTCAAAATCGGATCAGTGGAGTCTGAGATTTTGCGTGTTACTCATTCACTTTCCCTCCGCTGTTGGGCGGACTCGAGTCACGTGACTTGGACTCGAGTCCCAGTTTTAATAGCTTGAGACTTGACTTGATGCATGAAGAGAAGACTTGAGACTTGACTTGACTTGGGTTCTGGTGACTTGGGACTTGACTCTGACTTGTACTTTGATGACTTGAAAAGGTTTCTAAAGTCTTGACTTGAGATCTTGTGTTTGTGTAAATGACTTAGATTGAAAGTGATGAGATTTGTTCCAGCAGACGACTGAATTTAAATTCTGTTTTCTGAATTTGTATGGAATGATTGAATTTATTGAAGTTGAAACTGATTCTAGAAATCAAACTCATGATGCTCTTACCAAGTTTTTATCCTATTAAAACCATATTGCATTGAAAAGTCCTAGATATTTAGTTTTCTTTAAGATATTAAATTGATACTGGACTCTTGATTTGTTCTGACTTGACTTGCTGTTCTACATTTAGACTTGAGACTTGACATTAATGACATGGACTTGACTTGGACTTGACTTGGTAATCTACATTTAGACTTGAGACTTGTCTTGAGACTTGAGACTGACTTGGGACTCGAGCAGAGTTGACTTGGTCTCACCTCTGGTTGATCTCACTGGAAGTCTCTCTGGATTAGTAAATCAGATAAATGAGCATCACTCACTGGCCGTGGGCTTGTGGCTCATGTTGTTGTGGTTCTGGTAGATGGGCGGGGTTTGGTTCTGCGGCTGACCAATCACAGGAGTGGTGGACGGCGTGTTGACGTTGGACAGAATACAGCCGGTGACTCTCTGAGGAAATCAAGAAACATCACTGATGCATGCTGGGTTCTGACGGACAGACCGATCTGACACCAAGTGAATAATCCTGATAACACACAGCGATGAGGCAGATATAATAACAGTTTCCATGGTAACCGCTGCATGCAGGTATGGTGCTGTTTCTATAACCGGTTCAAATGGCCCGTGGTCTTCATGATCACATCACACTGCAAAAAATATCCCCTTTAAACAAGTTAAAGGTGTAATTTGCTATTGTGGTTGTGAAGTCAAATCCCCAGAATTCTAATTAATTTGATGATGTTCATCAGTTTAACCATGAATGTCAAGTTTTAAATTCTATATGCAAATTTCACTTGTTTAAACTGGAATTGACCTAATTCCTGGACTCTTAATAACCCCTTAACTTAACAATCTTCCTCTTTTTAAGTTAAATTTCATTTTGATTTCAAGTGTTTAAACACCATTCTGTACTTTGCACTTCAAATTTCAGTGTTCCCCTTAGCAAGTCATTTAATCTAGAATTAAGTCTTAAAATCTTATATTTCCTAAAACGTGAAAATAAAATCTGCCCATGGTGATGAGAAAAATTAATTTCTTTCCATCGCAGCTTTACTCGTCTCAGAAACTTGATCGAAACAAGATGCTATCCTGAAGTAAGACAACTGACTGCAACCATGATCATGTCACTTGATTCAAGTTGATGTGCTTTGGAAGAAAGTGAAATGATCTGACCCACTGCCGGGTTAGATTCCCTTGTTTTAAAAACACAACAGTAAGACTGAGCTCCAGATGAAATGACTTGTTGGATATTTCCTGCAGCGTGTCGCTCGGTGCTGTGAGTCACTTCGCTCTCCTGTTCCACAGGCTGACTCATCCATTAAAGGTGCAGTCTGTGCATTTCAACAGGTGGATATGCATCATTTCTCAGTATTACAATGGGAACCTGGTGCCGTACCACAGCCACAGTAGGCCCAGCATGGCACTGCAAAAACATGCTTAACAAGCCATTTAGTCTCCTGTTGAGTCAGAAATAATTAAAGTGTAAAAATCTGCCAACAGGATGAGACCATTCAACTTGTTTCCGATGCAAATCAACTTGTTTCAACAATTTTCATGAATCAAGCGACATTTTCTTGAAACTAGTGGAGTGGTCTTCCTTATTCTGCCTTGTTTCCAGATATTGTCACTTGTTTAAACAACTTGCCTCACCCCATTGGCAGATTTTCTTCTTTTTTCGTCTTATTTTAAGACTCAACATGAGATCGAATGGCTTGCAAAGATGGACGTTTTCTGCAGTGTGGTGTTTATGCCACGAAAACAGACTAAAAGTTATGACGTATGGAGCGTTTCCAGAGCCTCACCTTCATCAGGTCGCGGTGATGCTCCAGGACGCTGCAGGTCGTCTGCCATGTGTCCTGGTAACACTCCCAGGGGTCGACTCTGTCCCACACACAACCACACAACAACCTCAACACACTGTTCTTATACAATACAAAAATGTGCCAAAAATGAATGGTGATATCAGCTCCATGTTATTCTGCTGTCAGGAACATGAATGGTGATATCAGCTCCATGTTATTCTGCTGTCAGGAACATGAATGGTGATATCAGCTCCATGTTATTCTGCTGTCAGGAACATGAATGGTGATATCAGCTCCATGTTATTCTGCTGTCAGGAACATGAATGGTGATATCAGCTCCATGTTATTCTGCTGTCAGGAACATGAATGGTGATATCAGCTCCATGTTATTCTGCTGTAGTAATCACTAATGAGACTCTTGACCATCACAGTTTCACAAGCTCTCCATCCAAATTATATTATTGTCACTTTGTAATGACATTTTTAAATTGTTGTTTACATTCTAGCAGCCAATGGCATCGCTAGAAAGATTTGTGTCTCAGAAAAAAACAGAATTCTGCATAATTCAGACTTTGTTGTCACTGAACTTTTATTGATCACATCGTATCCTGGTTGAATTGAATCATGAACATGATGTCACGTATCAAATCATATCCTGGGATAAGTAGATCACTGGTACACAGCACTTTCCCCAAATTCCCCCAATAAGTGCTGACTCAGGTGAGCAAAGCCACTTAAAATCACACAAGATATATTCCAGTGTTGTTTTCTGCAGGATTTTCTCTCTCTCTGAAGCCCAAACAAAGAGCCAGCCGAATCTGTCGTCTGTCTTACCTGATCCAATCAGAGGACTGGACAGCCAGCTGACACATGGTGAGGCGATGTCTGCTGGACACCAGGCCCTGCACACACAGGAGGTTCAGGTTCAGGAACACAATCCCATGATGCCACTGGGCAGCCGCACTGGGAGTTAAAAGCTAATACTAATACTGCTGAGACATTTAGAGGATCAGCTCACTGATTTAGTTCCTCTATGTAACTCCTCTCTTCATCCTGTAGCTGTTGGACCCACAGACAGTATTGTCTCCAGTCAGCTGTCAGTTGCTCCGCTGCCTCTTGCTGCAACAACGAGTCCAAACTGTTTGTCAGAATATCTCCAGAAAAGTCGTCTGTGAAAACGATCCGGAGAGCGACCGACGTGTTTCTCTCTGCGGCCCGGAAAGCGGCGGCACCGACCGTTTCCCCTCGGCGGATCGTCTTCTACCGAACTCTACCGTTTACGATCTGACCCGACTGTCCGGAACCGGATCGCTCCTCCAGGAACCGCCTTTCACCCCACAGCGCTCTGTGCTGCGGCGGAGGAAACTAGTTCTGTGATTTCCCGATTAGTGAAAGTTGAGTAACGGAGGAACTGAGTCTGTTTCCTCTCTCCTGTGGAGACACAGACGGCTTCTCTGGAGATATTCTGACAAACAGTTTGGACTCGTTGTTGCAGCTCCATGACTGGAGACAATACTGTCTGTGGGTCCAACAACTACAGACAATACTGTCTGTGGGTCCAACAGCTACAGGAGGAAGAGACTCAGTATACGTATATAGGGACAAAATCAATGAACTGATCCTTTAAGTGTCTCAGCAGTATTAATATTTACTGAGGGAGGAGAACGTTACTCATTCCCCACCCAGATTTTCTCAAAAGCAAAGTGTTTATTAGTGTATGTGTAAGTAAGTAAGACTTTATCGATATAGCACTTTTTGAAACAAGCATTACAAAGTGCTTTACGAAGAGAGATAAAACAAAAGGCAAGTTAAAAACAAACAGAAAAGTAAAAACAAACAGAAGGAAAGAGGACAAAAGAGCACAGAACAGTCAGCTGAAACATGATTATAAAATGATAATTATTATGTGTTGGGCCGGTCGACACGCTGGATCTGAAACGATAATTTATGTGTAAACCTACGACTGAAATAATCCATCAGCCGGATCGCTCAGCTGGATGCAGCAGGACAAAAAACTAACATTCATATTCCAAATGAACACCAGAAATTGTGGAAGTGGCTGAAACAGCATTTCTCTTGCATCTATTATTCATGCTCTCTGTTTCCTACAGAGGCAGAGAAACTAGGACAAGACCTTCATTAATTCCAGAAAGCAGCAGTGTGGAAAACAACAGCAGCAGTGACGCTTCCAGAGGAGGGTGTGTGTGTGTGTGTGTGTGTGTGTGTGTTCTGGTATCAGTGATTACTAACAGTGTACAACATGTAGAGTTCATTTTAAAACACAGAGGATCCAGTCTTTGGATCAGTGTTCTTTAAAGTTACAATGAAATGAAAAATGTATTTGCTAATTGTCCATATCATAACATAAACCTATTTAACAACAAATTTCAAAAACTTCTTCTATTCTTGTATTTTTTCTAGTATTTTCTCGTATTTTTTCTCGTAAGGTCCATATTCAGGAGCCGTAAAAAAGGATCTGGCTGACAGTGAGCTAGATTTAGAGATTTCATCAGTCCTTAAACATTTAATTTGGGCATTAATTGCAATATCTTGCCTAACAGTTAAAAATTCTACTTTTTATTCTATTTATTTTTATCTAGTATAGTAGTTGTAGTGTAGTGTATTATAGTAGTTGTATAGTATATAGTAGTTGTAGTTGTATAGTTTATAGTAGTTGTAGTGTAGTTTTTGTATATATATATATATTTTGTAATTCCTTGTTCTGACTTTTTACCTACCTCATTGTGTGTGTGTGTTTTTTTTTTAATGTGAATTGCTGCTGCAACACTGTAATTTCCCTTTGGGGATAAATAACGTACTCTATCTATCTATCTATCTAAAACCCTGAACAGCTTCGGTGAATGAAAACAGGAACGATCAGCAGTTTAAAAGCTGGGAAGTGAAGACAACATGACTGACTCTGAGTTTCCACATGACGTCAATCTGCTTTGCTGCTGTGTTCTCACACCGACCAATCGGTCGGGGTGAGAAATGACATCAGTGGATCAGTGATAGACTGAGCAGACTGATATGAATCAATATGCAGATTCAAACAGTGATGAAGACTGAGAGTCATGCAGGTTTCCTCCTCATTCAGATGTGATTTAAAGTCATGAAACAGCATTCTGAGAGCATCCTGCTTCCTTAATGTGATGTATTTCCTGTTGAAACAGGATGTTGGGGGCGGGGCTTAACACAGGGAGGGATCATTCAAAAGTGTAAACCAACGGGTGATCAGTTAGGGAGAGAAAGGCAGTTTTACTGGATGGGAGGGGCAGAGGGGCGGGACCGTTCAAAAATCTGTGATCCATTTACAGGAAGGAAGATTAATGGGATTTTGAGATCAAAATACAAGAACAATTTGTAAATATCTCGTTGTTAATGAGGTGTATGTTATGTTATGATGATGATGAAGTCATTTCCTCTCCTGCAGTACTCACAGGTTTGCCATAGGAGTCGTGAACAGGTGAGATGATTCCTCCGATCACGATGAAACGCCCCGTTTTGTGCAGATATTCTCTGGCTTTTTCTGCACACACACACACACACACACACACACACACACACACACACACACACACACAGACAGACGGGTTAGGGATGAAGCTGTGACATCAGACTTTATTAACTAACAGACAGTTCTGCATGTTCCTGCATGATGGAGACACAGCTGGCTGGGAGCAGGTTGGTGACACAACTGTAAAGTCTCTATGGAAATGAAATCCAGTAGAAACCAGACTGATTCTGCTGGGTTTCAGTCTTGTAGGATCCGGTGGAAGAACAGGACTCAGATCAACGCAGACGCAACAGATTCAGACCGGATCCTTTATTTGAGGAACGCTCTCCCTGTCCCTCACTGACTGACTCCACTGTTTGAAATGTGAAGTGGTTTCACTGAGTCTGCTGTGTGTGCAGGTTCACACACTCCAGTCCAGGTTCCACGCCACATTTTCTGTTTTAGGACACAGAGCCTGAAGATGTTTCCCATTGACTTTCAACAGGGAGGAAGAATCTCCTGGAACCGACATGAAAAGAGGCTCCGGGACCATTTATGGACAGAACGTCGTGGGTCAAACATTTCACTGCCTGACAGACGATGTTCCTCACAGGCTGCCTGGTCTTGTTTTCAGGCCTAAGGTGTCCTAAAATCCTAAAGTCCAAAATCCAGTAGAAACCAGACTGATTCTGCTGGGTTTCAGTCTTGAAGGATCCTGGGGCAGAACAGGACTGTTATCAAATTCAGATCAACGTCCTACAGATTGTCCTGTGAGGGGATTTGGAGGATCAGTGCCAAAATGCAACAGATTCAGACTGGATCCTTTATTTTTCAGGCCTCATGTGTTTGGAAAATCCCCCAAAATCCAGCAGCCATTTTGAGTATTTTACCAGCCAACCAGCTGCTGAGAGCAGATCAGGATCAGACATGGAGCTGCAGGTCAGAAGGACTTCTCAGACTCTCCGGGTCTCATCATGTGGAAACCCTGCAGGCTCCGACCGGATTCCCGAGGAACTTTTTAACGAGGGAAACTGTTCGGCGGTTCGTCACCGTGGCGACGGCGACGCTAACGAGCTCTTTCAACAGGAATCTGATTGATGAAGAACTTTTGTTTGACTTTTTGGCAAAAACTTTCATCTGTTCACTCTGCTGCTGGGAGGGAAACGCCTTGAGGAACCTGAAGGAAAAACTCTTAACAGTTTAAATCTAGTTTTACTTAAAACAAGTGAAAAGTCTTCAGGCGGGTGTGTGTGTGTGTGTGTGTGTGTGTGGAGGGGGGGAGGAGGGGGGTCAATACAACTCAACTTGGTTCAGTAATATATGATGAAACAGTCGGAGGGGTTAGGCTTGTTTTAAGATAAATAATTTTCACTTCTTCTTCTTTAACCACTTTCCTGGAAACAAATGAAATTATTTTCACTTGCTTCAAGAAAAAACAAGATTCTGAGACTCAATACAAAATCAAATTATTTGTTAAGGTGAAAATCCTTTACAGTTTGCATTCATAAAGCCAGCTAAAGTTTCTGCTCTCGCCTGCAAAAGTATACTGAGTGCACAAAATACATTTAGTGTATTGTATGGGATTATACAGGCTGCAAAATAGATATAGGGAAAATACATATAGGGAATATTGGGAATATTGTTTGTACTAATTTGATTGGACACAGCAGGTTAAATATTGAGCCAGAAACACTTCAACAGGCTGCAGGACAAAACATCAGTTTCCCCTGGTGATGAAGACTGAATAGATCTGTCTGTCTCTCTGTCTGTCTGTCTGTCTGTCTGTCTGTCTGTGTCTCTGTCTGTCTGTGTCTCTGTCTGTCTCTCTGTCTGTGTCTCTGTCTGTCTGTCTGTCTGTCTGTGTCTCTGTCTGTCTGTCTGTCTGTCTGTCTGTCTCTCTGTCTGTCTCTCTGTCTGTCTGTCTGTCTGTCTGTCTGTGTCTCTGTCTGTCTGTCTCTCTGTCTGTCTGTCTGTCTGTCTGTCTGTCTGTGTCTCTGTCTCTCTGTCTGTCTGTCTGTCTGTCTGTCTGTCTGTGTCTCTGTCTGTCTGTCTCTCTGTCTGTCTGTCTGTCTGTGTCTCTGTCTGTCTCTCTGTCTGTCTGTCTGTCTGTCTGTCTGTCTGTGTCTCTGTCTGTCTGTCTGTCTGTCTGTCTGTCTGTGTCTCTGTCTGTCTGTCTGTGTCTCTGTCTGTCTGTCTGTCTGTCTGTGTCTCTGTCTGTCTGTCTGTCTGTCTGTCTGTGTCTCTGTCTGTCTGTCTGTCTCTCTGTCTGTCTGTCTGTCTGTCTGTCTGTGTCTCTGTCTGTCTGTCTGTCTCTCTGTCTGTCTGTCTCTCTGTCTGTCTGTCTGTCTGTCTGTCTGTGTCTCTGTCTGTCTGTCTCTCTGTCTGTCTGTCTGTCTGTCTGTGTCTCTGTCTGTCTGTCTGTGTCTCTGTCTGTCTGTCTGTGTCTCTGTCTCTCTGTCTGTCTGTCTGTCTGTCTGTCTGTCTGTCTGTCTGTCTACGCTTCATTTCTACTTTTCTTGGTGGAGAAAACGTTATTCTTCTAATTCTTCTAATTTCTTGTGTTTTTACTGTGCTGTACAGTTAGTCTGCTGTGTGTTGGTTGTGCATTGGAAATAAATGTTTTGTGTTACACTTTCATTTGCCATCCGCTGGGTTCAATGTAACATGATAAGTCCTTTAACATGTTGATTATTTTTTTTTACCCATAATAAATTCAGTCAATCAAACAATCAATCAATCAATCAACCCATACTCACATGCTGAGGGTGGAGCAGGAGCTGACATCATCAGTAAGACTGAAACAATTATGTAAATTTACCTGAGAAAAGTGATCCAGTCAGACTGAGTCCTGATCTGAAGGACAAGCAGGAATCAAAATATAAAACCTGTCAGTTTAATCTGCTGCTGAAACGCCTTAAAAAGCTCCGTATCCTCCAGTGTTTTATTTTGTGTCTTTCTGTCCATTCAAAGCTGTGTGTGTGGTGTCATGAACCAAAAACACTCTCAATCCATTTCTCCACATTCATTTTCCAGCATCTCTCTGAGCCTTACCAAGAACAGGCCGTTTCTGTCTCCGTGTCTTTAAGGCTCATTAATATTAACGACCCTCCGTTCCGATCGGCTAACCGTTTCGAGAGTGAAACGTGAGACGCCGCGGCCCGGCGGCTACAGGTAGGGAAAACTCTCCGGTAATAAACGACGACGACCGCTCGACCGCTTTGAAAAAAACACTTTGTTAGTCTATTATTTCTTACAGAAATGATAATGAGCGAACCTTTGTGACGCCGCAAAGTGACGGAAGTCCAAACGGCTCGTTTAGAGGCTCGCTTTTCTAATATGGATTGTGTGGATTTAGTTTTGATACTTTCACCATGTTTAGATACACATCCAACTCCTTTATCATCACAGAGGAGAGGGAGTCCTGCTTTACATGATGTGACCTTTAACTTCAGACATTAACAGGAGAAGAAGAGGTTTGTGTTTTAAAGGAGAAGAGCCGTTTGCTGTTGTGACCAAAACCCAGTGCTTAATTTGTGCCGGATCCTGCCGGAACAGGATCTGGCACCTCGCAGTTTTGGACTACCTGTATTCCGGTACTTATTTGCGTGGACCCGGCACCTGGTGGCACGAAATTTTTATTATTTTTTTTGTCTGCCATGTAATAATCCCAATAGTTGACTCTTCCTTTCCCCTCCCTTCCAAAAACTGAATTGGCTCATTTCCATATGAAGACAGGTGATTACCATATTAGAAAGTAACAACAAGTGCAGAGTGATCACGTCACATGAGTCAGCTGCTCTGCAGAGTGTGTTATGGTGAACTTCAGACAGCATCATGGCTAAAAGACAGTTGAATTTGCTGTCCATATGTCCGCTGTGTGGACTATTTTTGGAAAATTAGACAAGATAAGCATTTTTTTGTTTTTTTGTTTGTAAACGTGTTACAGTTCTCTGCTGGGACAATAACATCTAAATTCATATTTGCATAGATGAAAACAGAAATTATTTGGAGTGCGGACCTGTAAGTCCCACAGTTAAATATGTGGGACATTGTGCATGTTATGTTGAATGTCCAGAAATAATTGGTAATATAATTGGTTGAGTGAAGAGCTGTAAGCCACATTAATGTGGGCATTTCAAAACCAGCGCGGTCCAGCTGAGTGTCGCAGTCAGGTCGACTTCTAGCAGCACGACCATGACACGTTTTACTGCTGTCATTTCATTATTCGCTGACATTGTTTCCCACGTTCAAAATAGATATCCTATTAAAGTATTTGTGTTGAATATTAATGCGTAACTACTCGAGCCAGAATTTCTCTGGTAAATGGTTGAAGCCATTGCAGTTTCCTTTATGTGTTTATGTATCATTAGGATATCTCACAGCCAAGTGTGTGGGCATTTTTATGTTGTGCACAGTTACAGTATATCTTTAGTCTATTACTTGAAGGGCAGGTTTGTAAAAACCCATCGTTTTGGACAAAATTAGCATTATGTAGCCTATGCAATAATCAAATATTGTTATCGGTCCCCAGTAGCCGGAGCTCTAAGGTCATATAGTCGGTCATGTAGTAATGTTTAGGCTGTTAGGTTTACAGTAAGCTGTATGGCTGCACTGAGCTTGTTGTCTTGATTTGTTCCAGAACCTTTTCCCTCCAGACCGACTCGCGGGACACCGAGCGCTTGGTGTTCCGGGACCGCATCATTTACAAATTAAGCGCTGACAAAACCACAGACTGTGCTTCTAAAAACCAGGAGTGGAAATAACTAATTTACTCATGTTACTCTAATTAAGTCTCTTTTTTGTGTACTTGTATTTTTTGGAGTATTATCTAAAGTCAGTAATTTGACTTTTCCTTCAGTCCATTTTAAATCCATCCATCACAGAACAGATTGTGTCTCTCCATCAGCAACAGAAACTGGATCAACAGAAACTGGATCAACAGAAACTGACAAACTGTGGATCCATTCACAGTGAGAAGAGGAATCTGACTTTACTTTGTTTCTGCACTTTATTTTGTCGTTTCTAATGTTTCCAGTGAAAAGAATCTAGTTTGAACTCTGACCTCTCTCCTGTTAGAATCACATGGAAAAGATCACAGCTAACAACGTTCTCTGTTCTAAAGAGGAACTCAGGAACTTTTACTCTGACGACATTTTAAATCACACACTTTTTACTTTACTGATGGACATTTTTACACCAGTACTTTTACTTGAGTAAATATCAGCAAAGTAACAGTACTTCTACTGCAGTAGGACATTCTAGTTCTCTTTCGGGTGCAGGACGGGTGCAGGTTTCATTTCAGAGGAGGAACTGAAATGAAATGAAACCTGATCTGACGGACAAACATGCATCAAAATATAAAACATGTCGGTCTAATTTGTTGTTGAAATGCCTCCTGAAGCATTAAAACTAGAGGGAGCGCTCCAGTGTCTCAAACTCAATCACAACATTTGCTTCAGTGAAACTCAACTGAAAGTGAGTGAAAATCAGAGTTGGGGTCAATTCATGAATGAACTCATCAACTCCAATTCAACTGAGGAATTGGAATTGAATTGGAATTTCAGGAAGTAGAATTTAAATCAATGAAATTTAGTGAAATTCCATGTTTTTTTTTTTTTTTTCTCACCACATATCTGAGATTCCACATAGTGTTATACAGTATATTATCAATACTGAATATCATAAAATGTTAAAGGAACCTTCCAGCTGGTGTTTGATGCAGAACATGTGATGGTAATCCATACATTATGACTGAATGTGTTTGATTTGTTGATTTGTCTTTTATTTGATTCATAATGTTTTGATTTATAATGTTTAGAGTCGAGACAAACTCTCTTAGAAGTGGAATTTCATGGAATTTAATGGAATTCAGTTCTGTTCCCTGTCGTTCCAGTTCAGTTCACATTCTGTTTCCTTCCTTATGATGAGAACCAGCAGCCACAAGCATCAATCTGCTATATGACTTCCATATTCCTGCTGCTGCTTCAGAGAGACATAGAGCCAGAGAGAGAGAGAGAGAGAGAGAGAGAGAGAGAGAGAGGAGGTGGTTGGTTGTGAAAATAGGTCATGGGAACATGGCTGCTCTCAGCGCTGCATCACTTCCCTGCATGAAGTGAAACGTCGTCACAAAACGTCTAAGAAACATAACGGAGGAATCGCCTGTGACTCTGAACGCAGCCCATACTGCGAAAAATAGACTTCACCTGCAGTTCACAACAAGTCTAGAAATATGATTCACAATCTACTAAAATGGGCCAAAAAAAAAAACCCATTTGAAATGTAGTTTCCACATCAAGAGGGGCTTTTCTCACCAGGCCTTCAGTGTAAATAAGAGTTTGTTCTTGACTGACTTGCCTGGTTAAATAAAGGTTAAAAAACAGACACGTATTGAAGTATGTTGTGAAGTGCTGTGGTTATTCCTGCTGTTGTTGTAATGGGAAATGACTGAAATAAAAGACTAATGACTCAAATAAAGAGATTCTAAAAAACAAATGGACCCTGGAAATGCATTTTCTTCCTATATGCTGTTGACAACGTACGTCCAAAACATAGTTTGTCCACTCAGAATCTATTTTGAATGAATGAATGCATTCTGGGCCATTTGTTGTATATTTGGAAACAAAATGAAGGAGCCGGCTGCCTGTCAGCGTCTGTTGAACCTTTACAGCTGAATGCAGATCAGCATCATCAGTGTTGTCAGTTCTCTGTTGAACCTTTACAGCTGAATGCAGATCAGCATCATCAGTGTCACGGAGGAAAAGCCTGGTCAGTCCTCAGTGAGTCCACATCTGTCTGCTCATGTAGAGATGAACAGAGTCAGAGGAACCGGCCTCACACACTGGAGCAGAAGTCAGAGGAATCATACGGTGATGATATGCTGATTTTGGGAAATCATGACACACAATTCTGCTGTCAGAACTGATGATAACAGGCACATTTTATTTAAAAACGCTGACAAACTGAGGTCTGAAACATTTTAAGAAATATTTGAATATTATTTTTTGGTTTGACAGCACACCTAACATTCAATGGGATGAACATTAACTTGATTATGTAATATGTGATTTTGCATATGTGAGCCATATCGTGGTATATATCAATATCAAAAAAAGTAATTGTAAAAAGTAATGATTATCGTGATATTGATTTTCTACCTCACTCCCAGCTTCAAACAGCAGGAGAAAGAAGAAGATAAACCAGACTGAACTCAGAAGAATCAAAATTATTCTTAGAATATTTTCTAGTCTGTTAACATCTGTTCTCTTTACAGTTTACAGTGCAACAGTAGAAGCTTCAAACCAACAGCATCCTATCAGAAAGAGCTACAGTAATCCTATAATATCACTTCATAAGTAATATTATGGGAATATTATAGTGATACTGTAGGAGATAAGAAATCTGAAGTACTATAAACTCACTATTAAATGACACATTCATGCGATAAGGCCCAATAGGAATATTATAGG